>NW_010307138.1:1464-74713 GCF_000700745.2 Antrostomus carolinensis
GCTCCCCCCCCAAGGAAAAAGACAGAGAGCAGCCATAACAGCTTTTACTGCGACAGCAGCTGTAGCAGTAGGAGCTGCAGCCTTAAAAAAGGCACATCCCTGCTTTCTCTTTTCCTAGTATTTCCTTTCCTAACTTTCTAACTTGCTTTGCTGCCAAGGCTAAAATAACATCGCTCTGTGCATCCCATCATTTGAGAGAGAACTGTTAACTCCTGCACTCTCCTGCCAGACGGGAGATGTGAGCCCGAGTCTGTTGCTAGTACAACTCTCTAGAAACGTTTGAGCAAAGGGTAAATTTGCCCCTTAAATGCAGCTGAATTCCTATCTCGGTATTCAGGCAGAGTGGAACAGCTTCAAGAAGAGGTGCTCAACCCACTGAGATGTGCCCAGATATAAAACCTCCAGCAGCTGGCGCACCTGGACACCAGAGCCTCTTCAGCGAGTATTTTATCTAAGCAGAACAGTTGCAGCAGGAGAAGCTGTGAGCACCCTCTCCCCTTTCCAAATCCTCAGTGATGTGGGAATCAGGATGATCTCCTAAGACATGAGATAGTTGAGCTTAGGACAAGAAAAGGAGTTGGCAAATTTCACGTTCCAAACTCTGTGCTCATAGGTGAGGACAAAGAGATCGTTGAAGCACATCCTTGTGCTTCATCCTTGTGCACAACATCCTTCCACAGCTCGCTCTTTGAGTTAAGCATTTCACTGTTTTTCCCACAAGTGTTTGAAATGAACTATCCCGTATCAGGTCAGATGGAAGGGTTTGTCTGACAAAACTTTTATTGTTGGTTTTGCCTTTTTTTTTCCCCCAATGATGGGAGAGATGGGGGAAAAATAATCTTTAAAAGCGTGTCAGTCAAAACCAAGATATATTTCTGCTTTGGTTGCCAACTTGGAAAATCAATTATTCATGCAGCCAAATTTATAGGCATAAAGGGATTGTCAGCTGAATTTCTAGATGGGACATCACAAATGCCGCATTAGCCCATAAACCCTATCTCAACAGATAGGCACTAGAAACTCTGCCCTGACGGATTCACACCTCCAAAGTGCTGACGTACAACACAAGTAGCCATGAAATCGCTCAGGAGAGGAACGAGGGCACGTCCACTTCATCCTACCTTGATTTCAACGTGGGGCAAAGCTCCAAGCGACTGAGAAGCAAAACAGCAGCAGCAAGACTTTGCAGTGCTTACAAAGCCATGAGGTCTTTTTGATGTCAAGCACACACAGTGACTGATGATGGCAAAAACAGGTGTGGGGAGAAATTGTCAGGATTTGATTAAGTGAAAGACACTTAAAGGAAAAAGAAAATGTTCGAATTATAAAAAGGTCTATTTCACTCATGCATTTTAAAATTGCAATAATCCACTTGATGCCAAAAGAAGAAAGAAAAAAAAAGAATCAAAGAATAATAAGAAATATGCTCTGGCTTATAATTTTACTATCTTCTCTACAAATTCTGCAGCCCTTTTTTTCCTCTTCTATCATGAATCTTCCACAGATGTAACAGCCCTCAAGCTACAGACAGGTTTCAGTGCAGTAAGACTGTCTGTGGCTTTTTTCAGCTGAAGATCGATGACGGACTGAAACATTCTCAAGTTTGCACACTTGAACAACACTAGATAAGAACAAACTTTAAAATCCTGGATAATCCTCACTTTACTAATAAGCAATTTTATCTAAATCCTCTAAAAGATCATGATTCCCTGAGTGATGCTAGGGGAAGTAAGTTACCAGGTCCAATTTCTAACTCTATTCAGCAAGTATTAACCTTAGCCCCTTCCAAGTCACAGGGGCTCTTTGGTCCTCCTCATCTCAGCTGCCAGGACTTCCATCCTCACCCTCTCTCCCAAGAACTTGAGGTTTAGCTTTTTTCTCCAGGCTCCCTCCTGCACGGTACTGGGTATCCTGCTCCCACTGGCCACCCTAATGCTCGCTCCTGTCTCACAGTACCGGTCTGCAGTATTACAAAAAAAAAAAAAACAACCTCAACACCCTTGGGAGGTAAAGAAGTACAATTACGTTTTTGGAGCTCTGAAGCTACAGCAAAGGAAGGTGAAGAGATGGATTTGCAAAGACACTTATATTTTAGAGCCCTCAGCATTCGCTAAACAACTTCCAGCTTTGGGTACCCTGAGCAGAACCCACAATATTCACTGAAACCTTGTAACTCATTCAAAGAGAAAGGCTTCCTTCTCACACAGGGTTTTGGGGGCTAACACACTCGCCCTAGGTGAGAACACATCAGAATTCTTGGAGGAAGCAAAGTTTCACCAAAACATGACAATTAATTAATCAGCATGTTGTAAACCTTTTGCTGAATGCAGAACACTTCCCAAAGGACCCTCCACCAAGTATCGCTCCACAACAGGACACACACACACACAAAAAAGGAAGACACTTTTTTTTCCTTTATCTACACCCAAGGAATTCTTCTGAGAGGTATGCTCCACAATAAGATCCCCAGGAAGCTACAGTGGCATGCACACATTCACACAAAACCTGTAACAGCCCATAATCAAACCCTGAGTCAGTGATGCATTTCTTCTAAAGGAGGAGGTAGGGGCTAGTCCTGAAGATGGAGCCTATGTCCAGGGTACTAATTAAAATGACATAACACACAAGTCATTAACCAAGAAATGAGCACAGGAGCTGCTAACCAGGTCTGCCTTACTGCTCCAAATTCGTACAGGTGGTCACAATGACACTGCAGTTCAGTCACACTTGTATACACAATTTCTTAAATCTTAAGAGCACCATAGGATGCTACCCTTGTGAAAGCTGGGGTAAAAAATGTGCACCCCACAGGTTGTCCTTTACAAGAAAGCAAACAAGGGTCTTTCCTAAGGCGAGTCAGGAGAGCTATGAAATTATTATATTGGCTTGACTTATGCTGTAGAAGGTATGTATTGACCTGCAGTAGCCTTCACTGTGTAGCTGCAGTCATAACGCAGTTGTTCAGTGTTACTTGGAGTGCAATCACAGCTTGAAAACGTTTTCATTGTGGCAACTCTGCCTGGCTTCAGTTTTAATTTTGTGCCCTGTTTAGAAGATTAACTGTGAACCACAGTATTGTATTCCAGCTGGCTCTGCTCTGAAGAAGCCAATCCAACAGCAATGTAGGACTTCTGATCTAAGCAGGATCTCCTAGCGACATGCTGTTCTTCCCTACAGCTCGCAGAGCCACGTCTCTGATTAGCACGACCACGGCAAAGGAAGGACACGCGCAGGTCGAGTCATTGCATGTGCAAATGTGGCTGGCAGGTGTACTGCATGAAGAACAGCACTGCAGCAAGAGTCATGTATGCAAACCTTTCCCTGGCTATCTTTGCTACCAGGTTTGGGCAAGAGGAAAAATAGTGAGCTGTGACTGTAATACATAGGATGAAAGACAATAATTTGTGCTGAAAACAAACTGAGTAAACAGTTAAACAATCTCCTTGCTGCAATCTTCAATTAAAAAAATTAAAGGAAATGACGAGTTAATAATTCCTTTCCTCCTTAGGGAGTAAGAGAAACTATATCTTCTGAAATGGAGAGTATAAACAGTGAGGCAAGACCTTCATCTATAGAGCAAATACATTAGAAGCTTTTTCCATTAAAGTGTATTTGTTTCTCAGCTTACAAACCAAATAGAGCAAATCGTACATACATACATTTGAAATTCTGCATCAAAAATGTGTACAAACATTTCCAATAATCAAGATGACTGTGAAATGCTTGTGCCAAGTATTTCAATAGCTCTTCTTCATTTGAAGATAGTTCACATCCATCACATGGTATTGGTTCCAGGCCCAGTGTTTCAGCCTGAAGTACTCAAACATCATGAGTCAGTTCCCCTCAAAATCATTTCAGTGACTTAAATGAGACACAATACAGAGATAATGCTTAGGTTCTTTTTAAACTACCTTTTTTCTTACATATATCTGTATCAGTCATTTTCAGTTTGGTTTATTTTTTCCTTATACCAAGTTGTTAAGAAATTTACTACAAAAAATTAATATATTAAATATGAAAAAGGCAATTTTCTTCACACTCATGTCGTTCCAGAAACTGGAGGGTTAAACCAGCATTTATCACAAGGGAATCCTGAAGGTCAGCTTGCTGCTCCCTCACCATGAAGGTGAGCTGAAGCCTGAATCCCATGAGTACACTCAACTTATTTCATTGCAGGGGGGTGAAACACAGCAGTGTCACTCCAGGACGACACTGGTAGTGGCACTGCATGGGACACTCTACACCTTAAGTTATCGAGTTGTCAAGTAAATAATACCCATGGCAGGGAGAACAGATCCCTGGCACGTGGCATGTCAGGGTGCAAACATACCTGGGAAAGCTCCTGTTTCTGCTTAAGGAGGGTAATGCCTTTCTTCTGATTTATCTTTTTAAGATTCTAACTTGTTACTTTTGTTTATGGCATTTTCTCAGCAGCCATCACCACCCCATCTTGTGTCCAGCCTTGCCAGGCTGCGGCAACTCCAGATTGCCAGAGACAGTCACTCTGCCTAAACATATCAAACAGTAAAATTGTGAAATTTCAGCCTAAAAGAAGGTTTCACAAGCAGGAAAAAAAAACCCCAACAACTCACACCCAAAAACCAACACAAAACCCCATCAACTCTCCAAACAAAATGAAAAAGAAAGTGCCAAGAGCTCATAATGCAGGTAACGTAAGTGGATGCACAGTTCTGCAGGGATTTTATTTCTTTTTAAAGTCAAATGCTCCCTATCTCCTTGATGGGCAGAACCTGTGGCTCTCTGCTTCCAAGTATCAGCATAAACAACATGCAAAGCTACTCAAGATTTTTTTCTTAATCTCAGCCTTAAGACAGCCTCATGTCAATTTGGTTATTTTAAAGCCACAGAAGCTCAGAATCAAAATATTTCAGCAAAGTAACCATTCTGCAGTCTGTTGGAGAGCAACATTTAAAAAAAAAAGAAAGAAAGAAAGGAAAAAAAATCCCACCCTTATACTCTCCAGTGTTCGTAGAGGAGCGCTGCATAGAATTGTCACAATAAATTAATATGACAGTATAAAAGCCAATACTCACCCTGGGATTATACAATAAATAGACTCCATTAAACTACTCTGTAAAGTCTCCTGTGAGAAATTTCTCTTTGATCCAGAACTTAATAGGAATTATTTAATCATAATGAGATGGTAATAAAACAGCATCACCTGAATAAGCTATTTTATTACCTGTTTTATAATTAGCTCTTCTTCATTATAATTCTTTCAGATATTTCAAGCTCATAATGTAAAGGGCACATATAGAAGTATCTGGAGCCGACGTGTATTTATACTCGTGCTAAGGAATCCTTTATGCAGTACATTTTGATATTTATAAAGTTTATGACTGTCCTCAAGGGAAACTCCCTAAAGCAACGATGGAGAAAGGATGGTATCCTCCCCATGTAGACTATGTAGCAGAGAGCAGGAAGGGTGAGCTGTCTTTCTTCTTACCTAAATTGTGGCTTTTACAGGAAGGGGTAGGCTCTGTCTCCTGTCTCTCTCCTCTAGTCCATCAGTCCTTCCTCTCCCTTCAGTGGGCACTGGGGACTCAAACCTAACATGGTTCAGCTCTGGATTTTTCTGCTGGGTTACTTTTCACTGCCACAGCTACACAAGCACTTGTGTTGGCACCAAAGAAGTGACAGCAAAATCCAAGAAAGGCAAGACCTGTCCTGTCTGGTGTCTACAACTGAATCCACAGCTTTGCCCATTTCTACTGACCATGTTCACACAAAATTTTTTTCAAAGACAATTTGTTTTTAACTTGTGTAAGAAATAAGTACATCCTTTGTCTTCTCCAACCTTGTGACAAACATTCCTGCACCAAAGCAGTGTCATGTAAAACCTTAAAACTGCAATTACATGCCACAAGTTTGGAAAAACGGGATGGTTTTTTACCAAAGCACACTGTTGAGTATGACCAGACAACTGTTATTGAAGTTTTCCAAAAGCTACCTGGCCAAGATAGGTATGGAGCAGGCAAAATACTCAGAGAAATGATTTATTTCCACTTGCCAAAATTACAGGCAACTAAAAAAACCCCCAAAAACCAAACACCACCTTAAAATGGAAAGCATCAAGAATCCTTAACTGAAAATAGGGGCATAGCCTGTTCATACACTGAGCTATTTAAAAAGTAATGTGACATAATTAGATTCTTCATTTCTGGAAAGGGTTTTTGATCACACAGATGTATAACCAGAAGCCCTTACAGAGCATCCGACAATTTTTAATGTTCATACACCCTGTACAGCTGCACATCTCAAACAAGGCTGTAAAAAGCAGTTCACTCAGGAGTTTCACTCATTCTCCTCTAGTCTAAAACTTTATTTAAAGATATGAAATCTTGCCACTGCTATGAATTTTCCGTTGCTGGCCATACATCCCTCCTAAGTATTTTCACACATAGGCAGCAAAAGTTAAGAGTATTAGAACAACTTTATAACGTTTTGGTATTGCTAATCATTTCCTATCGTGCAATATTAAGTCCATCAGACTTTTCTTGCTCTTAGGGCTCTCTTTGAGACCTCAAAGAAGTATTAACGGTTAACTTGACAAGTCTTTAAATGCTGTTGAGCTTGGAACAAAAAATTCATGCCAGAAACCAAAGCCCTGGCTGTATACACACGAAGTATTAGGCAAGTTTCACTCTAGTAAGAATGTAATTGGATTAAACCACATCATTTGATAATTTTGTAGTTAGTCACTGAAAGAAGCATGTAAGTAATTTCAATTTTGCAGAAAACTAGTCATCTTAGCACCGTTGTACAATTTGGTAGGAAATTATTTTTAGGAAATTTTAGAAAGACTGCACTATTTTAAACCATGTCAAAGATGTAACTGGAAAAAAAAGAAGTGTTACAAAATTCTGTCAATATCTCAATTTGTGAATTACCCAGCTCTTGATATTCAATTCTACCAGAGTGATTATGGGTTAGGGCCAAGAAGGGGCATGTGTGATAAATATCTGTCTTTTATGCCTACATAAAATGCTCTTATAACATGAATAAAAAAACTAGATAAACAATCTGTGATGACAAATTAGCATTTAAAATTTCTAGGCTATCTAACCTCCTCTGCACGTACTCTGAACAAACACTAATAAAACGTTCAGCACTACAATGTAGCTGTTTTGGTAGCTAAACAGTAATGGAGCAGATGCTTAATATCAGCCTTTAAGCCTCAAAATGTACAAATACAATTAATTGGCAGCCCAATTTTGGAGGCTGGGCTGGTAGAAAAAGAAGTGTCTGAAATTCTAACTGTGAGAAGAATTTTTCTTTTGGGGGAGAGCAATGTGTTATTTTTGACATAATTAAAACCTTCTTTTCATTGCAAGTATTGCCTTCTCTGGTGTTCCTCCCACCTCCATCCATGGATATTGAATTCTTCTTATTTATATTCTTCTTGTTACAGGGAGAAAGTCAAAGTCTGAGCAACCCCTGATAGTCCTTTTAAAATGGACAATTGCACTATTCAGCTCTTAACAATGTAAGCAATTTGAGGTTATCAGTCTGTTTGCATGTGTTTTCACTATGCTCAGCACAATGAAACCCTGATCTTAATTAGTGGCTATCATCATAAAAATACCACTATTACTACTACCAGCACTGAGTCAGAAGCATTGTTTTATATGTGATTACTAGAAGGTGAACCTCTCCAGTCTCGCTTCCCTGATCAAGCTGAGTGAAGTAATGCTGAAAATAAAATAGCCTTTTAAAATAAAATCAGTTTTCATAGTCTAAAGTGCTGCTGGAAATAGGACGATAAGCTCTTCATTCCTGACACTGTTTCTGCGAGTAGGATCTATGGTTTATAATTAACAGATATACAAGACTTTTCCCTTGCTACTCCCTTTTTTAAGCTCTCCTACATTTATGACTGTGCTAATCCCCAGTGGAAGTGCCTAGACTGCAAAGCTGCTGAAACTCCCCTCCTAGCAGAGTCCTGCTAATACAAGGCATTGATCCAGCAGCAATTACTAGTAGGATAGTACAAAAGTTACACTAATTCCATGTCTTTATTTTTCCCCTGTGCTGTGGGGTACCTGCTGCCCAGGCTGTGAAATATGTGCAGCAGTACATGGCAGTGCTCCCCAGAAATGTAAGCCAGCCTCGCTGCCTGGGCACTGTGCTGAGCAGGAAGAGCCAGGGCTCTGCTCGATTTTCCTTCCCTGTGAGTGAGACTTGGGGAAAAGGCTAGGTCTACATCGAATCCAAGGCAGGGAGGCATTTCAGACAGGTCAATGCCCTTTACTAATTAAGTGCATCAGCAATCCACTTACATCCTTACCAGTTTTTTCTCCCTTATGAAGCCCATTGAAAAGGTGATGCCACATGAGCCCCCAGCAGTTGAAGGAGGGTTGAAGGAAGATTACCACATTCACACCCCTTCAGGAGTCTGCACATCATAGAAACGGAATCAACCTGACCCTGCTGAAGAGGACTCACTCTCTCCTATCACACCACCTGGTATTTGACCCATTAAAAAAAAAAAAAAAAAAACAAACCACACCATAATTATTTGGCTTTTTTTTCCTTTGATTTCCCCCCCCCCCCCCCCCCCCCGGGAGGGGGGGGGGGGGGGGGGGGGGGGGGGGAAGGATAACCAAACCAGGAAGAGCTGAATTACGCTGTCTCATACATCACTCTGAACTCTATCAATTTCCTCTATTTCTTCTGTAAAAGAAGAGCAAAGTACACACCTTAATTTTGCTGACACTACCCCTGCTCAGTAAATAAGCATTCTGTATCAATATTTACTTCCCTCTGCACAAGGCAATAAACCATTGTTAGAATTCAAATCTTCCTCACTCCCTTTCAGAAGTCTCGGCTACCCTGAAAAAAATCAATCAGCTGTAGCAGTCACTCCTGAGTGGTTTATAATAGCTTAGCTCAGGCACTGGGCAAACTTGAAGATTATCATCCAAAAGCTAGTTCCCTCTGAATGCCGCCCAGTACTACAAATTCTTCTGAAATTTATCACCAGTTATTTGGAACAGGCATCAGTTCCCGTTCAGTGTATTTAGCAAGACTCAGGGAAACATCCAGACACAACAGGCTCCAAAGGCACCTCTGTACAAACTGCTGGGAGCTCACACAGCCGTGGCCCGTGAGGAATGTCCAGAACATCCCTCCAGCTGACGGCTCTTCAAGAGTCACCAAACACGCTCAAAGCAACGTCAATGTTTTGAGATACTCAACAGGCAGCAGGAGTTACCTGCTTTATTACCTACAGAGAAAGGGAATGTCAAAACAGATTATAGGAGCAGCAGTCACCCAGACAGTCAATTAAAGCAGCTACTGCTGGCAAGGAAAAAGGTGGAAAACACAGAAAGCTCCTGGCTTTCAGGTATATCAGTGTTTTGAGTTTCTGGTTGGTTTCTTTCCCCTTAAATACAATCTCCAAGTGAAGCTCTGCCCCTGACAGAGGAAGAAGGGAGAGCGATTCAATTAATCAAAATAGATTATCTTTTACTAAGTTAAATAAAAGCTAATAAAAATGAAATACCAATGCACATGGCAGATTTATGCTAACCACTTCAGTGCAATACAGAGACACCTGGGCACGATATTAAAAAAGATCAAATTAAACTTTAGTGACTGCAACAGCAGGTGACAGAGCAGCGCCTTCCCTTACAACATCTTTCAACTACCAAGTATATACTTTCATTTTACCTGAATCACCTTTTCAACCAGCCCTTCTTGAGAAAACTAAATATTATTTCCTGTACTTCTCCACTTCCTTACATGTATCTGTGGGGAAGGGGAAGAGGGCTGACACCAAAACCGGTTCCCAAACACAGGCACTATTTTTCAGAAGTATTTCTGACCAGATGCCAGAGCCACAGTTTCTAAATAATGGAAAGACTTTGTTTTTACAAAGTACCATGCTGCTGTAGCTGAAGTTGTGCTGCAATATGTACATAATGAAATCACAAAGCCATGTAAGGAGCCCTTTGTTTAGATACTATGAACAGTTTGACATCTTTCATCATAACCAGCACAATGCCAGAATTCTTTTATTAGAAAAAGTCACAAAGATGTAGAAAACAGTGAGATCCCATATTATGTAAATGGGGACAAACAGCTTAACGTCTAACAACAACAGCAGGCGCTGTAAATCCAGCTGCTTAGAGGGAAGGGTGTTTTGCTTATTATTTCTGCAAGGTCATTATTACTTCAACCTTATTTACACACACAGAACATACACAGCTGAATGCACTGTATTCTTGTTAGCGCTGTACAGAAAACCCTTTTCCCACATTCCATGGAAAAGAGATTTCCCACTCCGTACCACAACAAGAGCACAGTTCTTCAAGGATAAGACGGAGACAACCAACCAACCAACCTATGGAGTGCAGACAACCAACTCCTGAGCATAGAAGTTGCTGGATTTTTAGCAACCTCTGCTTTTAGAGTCACTATTGAATGTACCATGATATCAGCTCCTACAGCATGTGCCTGCACAGGTGTCTGTTGACTTCCCTGAGTGTTTACTACAAGAGTGGGGCTTTAGCATCAATAAAAGAACCATTTCCCCCCCCGCCTCAATTCTGCAAAACATCTAAAATTCAATTAGTTATGCTTTCTCTCTTCTTCTACAGCCTATGCAGTTGCAGATTTCACGCTGTGACAAATGCAGCTTGGCTTTGAATTTCTGCAGTAAAAGCTGACTGCCCAAGTGTGTGCAGAAAGCAAAAAGCAAAGTGATGCAATCATGGCCAAGGTGAATTCATTTAAATTTTAATCGAACACTTGTAAAGCAGTTTCGTAATACTATTCACCTTTCTTTTCTTCCTCCAGAAAGAAGCACCATTTTAAACAATCAGAAAATCCTCCATTTCATATTTATATTTATGTAAACAAGATATTATCTTTTCTATCAGCACATCATGGAGAATGCTGAAGATTTTAATTTAATAGGGAAATCAAGGAAAATACCCTTAAGGGTGTATTTACCTTTAAGTACAGTAGTAGGAACATTTAATTCCAAGATAAGAGGTCCAAGATGACAAGCTGAGAATGAACAGTTCTTTGGCACATCAGGTACTTTAACATGCAAATATTCAAATGACTTCAAGAACAATTTGAGCACAAAACTACATTAAAAATGTGATTTTTTTTTTGTAACAAGAAAATCACACATATAAGACAGACAGTAAACAAGCAGAAAACAAGGCCTGTACACAAGTGTCACAAACTCACGGCAACAGCTGCGTTCTCCATGCAAGCCCTCATCTCACATCACATTCCTGTGATACAAACCCCATCTTCTCCTGACAGGAGAATTTTTTCCACCTGTAATTCTTACATGTTCTCCATATCCCCATAATCTGCTCCCATGTTGGGATACACTTCACATTTCCCAAACACAAGCATAATCTTCAAACTGTGAAGTAATCTTCTAAAGCACTCATGCTTCCATTCAAGTACACTTCACATTTCCCAAACATAAGCATAATCTTCAAACTGTGAAGTAATCTTCAAAAAGTGAAGTTTTTCACTGTGAGGGTGGTCAGACACTGGAATAGGTTGCCCAAGGAAGTTGTTGATGCCCCCTCCCTGGAAGTGTTCAAGGCCAGGCTGGATGAGGCTTTGAGCAACCTGGTCTAGTGGAAGGTGTCCCTGCTGATGGCAGGGGGGTTGGAATTAGATGATCTTTAAGGTCCCTTCCAACCCAAACCATTCTATGATTCTAACTCTGAAACAGCATATATCCAGGCACAACTGCTTATTAGGACAAATAGAAAGAAAAGCCTTCTTTTCCAGTGGGGGGTGGGAAGTCAAACATAATTACAGTCCATTTATTTGTAATTGCAAATAATGATTTTTTTGTTTTTATTGGTGACAGAAAAAAAAAAGCAATTCAGTGACCTGTAGCAGCCAGGCAGTCTTACTTGGCTCTGAAGCAGCCAAATTGTTGTAGATGAAATCTCAGTGCCTGTGACATCTCTACCTAAAGCATACAGCTCAATTATACCTGCGCCACAAATATCTAAAGCTCAAGAAAATAGGTGTTTACAGCCAAATAGGCTAGAAAGGTAGAAATTACAGCAACTGCTATTCATTGACACATGATACTGTTGTTTAGGTTTGGGGGTTTCTGGCTGACAGAAAAACTGCAACTTGAGTTAACTGATCAGGACTTCAATTTCAAAAAAACACCGTGAAGCTGAGAAAACTGGGATATACAGGTATTATTTACTGCATATTGAGATAATGATGTTCTGTTGTTACAAAACATCATGTAGTTACCACTGCTTCCAGTGCTCTGCTTTGTTATTGCAATATAGAGCCTGATGGCAAGACTTTGCCTAAGATTTATCTGCAAAACCACACTGACTTCAGTAGGAGTCTTTTATCCATGACAATTTTTTTGTGAAATATGTGCAGGTAGAGTGGAGACAGGAAGAGAGAAGCAAACAGAGGGAAAGTATAAAAAAAGAAATCAGTGTCACCTCACTGTGCTGTTCTTTTTCGCCATCCCTGCACGGCAAACCTCGCTGCGTAGCACTCGTGTATGACCACTGCTGCAACCCGGGGAGTGAATCACAGACCAGCATTTTGCTTCTGACTGCAGAGTTATTAACTTTATATAAGCACAGAAATTCATAAAGTAAGACGTGAAATATATTCGTGCCACCTCTTTCCTTAGTAACATAATAAATAGTTTAGTGCAATTAATAAGAAATGATGCAAAATGGTACAGTCCCATGTTGTCTGCACGGAGAGCAAGATCTGCATTACAGGAGATGTGCCTCTGACCCAGAACCACTCGGTAACCGCTGCAACTGCAGGCCTGCCCCTGCCAATACGCTGGCGTGGCTCACGAAGACAGTGTGACACACTTCAGGGGTTTTTTTTTTTGCATGCACAATTTGGCACCTGCTGCTTCAAAAACCTCTGCCACAGTTTTCATACAGGCCAAAGCATCAGTAACTTCAGGGTGAAAATCTCCTGCACAACTCAAATCCTCCTGAGCTGCTCCTCTTGGGAACATGTGGTGGTGGGTCAGCAATGCTCAGTGCTCTCCTGCCACGCTCAGACCTAACAGAGGTATCCAAAACAATAAGAGGATGATAACACATATGGTGCATTTTCAAGAATCAATACTGAACAGACTTTTGTCATATAGTATTCCCCCCTGCATGGCTAAATTTGCACTTGTAATCAATGCAGCACTGTCAGGACACCAACCAGACAAGGCTCAGAGTAATTGCAGGGGAAGCAGCTTTCCTGCCCACCCGGATAAGGAGAGGCACAGAGAAGTGATGTAGTTTGGGGCCAAGCTGCAAGCAAAGCCAAGAACGCAGGCCCCAGTGCTGCCTTGACCTTTGGAAATTGTCCTGCTGCTCGAGCAACTACAAACAAGCACTTTTAGGCCATGGTTAGCTTTGCGATATGTTTCTCCATTTACCCTTTTATCTGAGACTTAGTATTAAAAAGGCTCTTTTTTGTCTTTTGTCTGTTTAATTAATCTTCTGCCCATATAAAAATCTGAAAATGATTACGAACACATTCAATTTTACTTCCATTGATTTATCTCCATCTAATGGCCTGTTCTATCTTTTATAAGGCTCACAAAAGCAGAACTGGGTCATAATGTAAGTAGTACAGCAGTAATGTACATTTTAGTGAACCCTGTTATTAAACCTCTCACTCCTCTCTGCTCAGTTCAGAATGAAGCCTATTACAGCAATTGGACTTGTAGTGTTTGGATAAAGCTCGGTCAATTGAACTGACTCAACCTAATTTTTTACAGTCTTAATCCTGACATTCAACGCACCAAAACCAATCCCACCAAGGGAGTCCTCATACAGTGCTTCTGCATGAAGGTAGACACTGTTACGATGGCCACAGTAGTGTGATGGGAGATTTTAGAAGAGATATGGAGAAAACAAGAGGAAAAAAGGCACCTGTAGTCACTTTCAAGAACAGTCAGAATTCACTTATTCAGAAATAATTTCAGAGCAGAACCTGCAGCAATGCAGGAACACTAAAGTTGAACTGTGTTTTCAGCTGAAAGTCCAAGGAACTGATTCAACTATGTAACAGTCTTCACTAGCAGTGACAACCACCCCGTGCAAAGCTCCACGGCACAAAAACAGTTTGGGATCACCCAACTTTGCACTGGAAATGAAGCCCAGGAAAGTCAGTGGCTGTGAAGAGCATTATTTGGTCTGCCGCTAAGTTTCCCAGTCCCAGAAGTGCTGCAGTCTGAAATCAAGATAAAACGAGCTGTATCTACTTTGCTGCAGGCTGCTTATCAGCAGCATGAAGACATCCCAGAAACTTATTATATACAATATACATGAGATGTGGAAATAGTTCCTTCCAATTTATTGTAGTATCTATGTCTAGGTGATAGATTCTGTCTTTGTGAATACTATTAAAATTGGCACATGACTCTTCTGAAGACTTTTTTTTCCAGGTGAGATCCACCTCAATTAACCCAGAGAGTACAGGGGGAGATGAAGTATATAGATTGTTACTCAGAAGTTGCTTGAATTTAATTTCAAATGGAAATTCATCACCATGGGTGAATTCACCCACTTTAGAGGGTTAATAAGAAAGCATTCACAGTGCTTTGGCATCCTTGTACAATAAGACCTTTAAGCAAAGTTGAAGTTTTGCATTCAACTTGATATTCACTGGGAGCCCACGATTCTTCAGCATCTTTCACTGTGTATTTTTTGTACTTGTAAAGTATTTATAAATGCATAAAAGAATTTAAAGGGCAATACTTGAAAGTTAACTCTAGAATTAATACACTCTCCCTGATTACATGAATTATATGTTCAGTGGCTGCTGCTGTACCAGTGCATTTGGTGTTTCACTTTACGCAATGACGATAATGGAAAATAATGACACTGAAAATAGGATTTCTTTATTCTTCAGACTTTCTAGCTACAGTTCACTTTATGAGAAAGAAATAGTATTTTTACAGCAATCACCAGTCTGTCTCCTCTTGCTTTACAAAGCAGAAACCCAAGGAAGTCTTGTTAAACACACATGGTGAGAACAAAGTTTACTCATGTGGCAACCATGGACAGCAGCACAAGTGCCTACCTGGCTGAACAAGCCAGCACATATAGCCATGAGGTTTTATATGTATGACCTTCCCCACCTCTCCTCCTCCTCCTCTCTGATAACAGCACCAAACAAGTTTTAATCCACCCTTCTCCATCCCCACACTTTCTTGCTCTCAATCCCATGGCTGCATTTCCAGACAAGCCCCCAATGCCCCTGTCAGTGCACAGGGACCTGCACAGCCTTTTCCCTGAGCCCAAGAACAATGTCTCTCCTCCATGACTTCTCAGGTCTATAGTATCACAGATGGAAAGGGAAAAGTACTTCTCCCTACTTGATTAAAATTAATGTTACTACTGAACATCACACAGAGGTACTATTACTTAATCTAGTCTTCAAGGAAAGAGAAAATCCCATCAGCTTTATTTTGTCAATCTTTGCAAAAGTCTGTAATTCTTATTAATACCTTCTGCCTGTGGTACTTCTGGAAACTGTTAGAAGTGGAACAGGTCCCCAAGTAGCATGGAATAGCCACAGTCACAGAAAATATTCTGAGAACATGGAAACACTGCTTATCCTCATTTTATCTCTAATTTATGAAACAGCTTCAAGAGCCCCTCTCTAGAACTCAGTGAACAGGGAAAAAAAAACTTCTGTTCACTACGCAGGGAGGTGTGTCTCAAGGCTTAAAACACCAGAGACACTCAAGTGAGATGGTTTTTTGTTGGTTTTCTTAAAATGTATTTTTATATATACATTACTATATAAACACTACTATATATGTATATTAGTTTACAATATGTATATATTAGTATTTTATATATATATAGTAGGTAGCCAAAAAGAATTCCAGACCAGAACTTTAGCAATCTGTAGCAACCCATTTACAGGATAAAACGTATAGCTTTTCTGTGGCACAACAATGACAACCCTTCTCACCACAGCAATCACCAATTAACAAAATTACCTTTTTACAATTACTCGCTGCCTTACTCACCTTTCACATTCTTAGTAGTGTTGCATTGCCAGACATAAGAAAAGTGAATGCTACAGGTGTTCCTTAAAAACTAGCAATAATGCATCACACAGAATGGAGAAGTTAATGAAATAATGATGCCACAAGGGTTCACAGAGGAGCATGAATCGCATATGATCAAATACAATCTACTACAGGTGTGACTGTCTCACTTATTTAACAAAAGCAAGACAGGACTGAGAAAGCAAGTATGTTTTCTTTTAGGATGGGAAATAGAAACTGGCATTTTATGCCAAGCTGTGTTTTGAAGTAGAGACACAACTCTTCATCAGCTGGAACCCTCATGAAACCCAACCAATACTGTCATTCTGTCACATAGCTTTTTTCAGAGATGTAAGAAAGAAAAGACAATGATTATATTTAATTTTCATACAAACTAATGTGTACTGAATATCTGCTGTCATCATTAACTCATGTCAGGTTATCAGAGTGCTTTTTGTGCAATAGAAATCATTAAAAGAAATGCTTTTATGATCCAAAGCTTTACTTCATGTCTCATGTGTGTGGTACCTTTCAGATGTGTTACAACTTGACTAGTATTAAATCTTTTGTAAAATCCTATTTCTCAGCTGGTTTTCGCCAAAGCAACGGCTAGCCATGATGTGTCTTTCCAACTGTCTGCCCCAGGTTGAAAGCTTCAGCTGAAACAGGTCAGCTGGATTCAAGATAAGGGTGAGTAACCCAATCACATGCATTAAAACAACCTGGCAATCTTTTATCTGAAAAGCCATAGTATCTGCATAGTTTTGAGTAACAACTGGGAATTCAACACAGCAGCCTTTGAACATGAGCTATGCCCTTTTTCTAGTCCTGTGAAATCCTGAATCTCAGTCCCCACACAATGAGCAAAAAACTTACCTGTATTTAACCGTTCAATATTTCATACATAACAGGTCAGGGCTCCAGGGGAAAACACAAGTGACTGACATAAAAGATTAAAAGGGCCAGGGTAAGGCAAGAAGCCAGGCAAAGGAAGGCTAAAGGGGTGTCAGAGGTGGGGAGGATGTGACTGCGATGAGGGACAGAGGCTGGAGAAGGGAAAGGATGTTCACAGGTACAGGGGGAGAGGCAGAAAGGATGGAATGTGCAGGGAGTGGGCAGTTAAAGATTGCAAAGTCTGAGCAAATGGTCTCCAGCACATTACTAATTAAGAAGCCCCTGCCAATGTAGTCCTTCCTCACCTTCATCAGTGCCTGCCTGTATGGAGGAACACAATCTTTCTACTGCTGTCGGTGATTTCATTATCTTAAGTGCAGGGGCTAAATATTCACAGCTGCAAATGGACTCAGTAGGAGCTGCAATTTGGTTGTGTAAAGTGCTGTACATTGCTAAGTAGGCTGAAAAAAACAGGTCCAAAGCATCTCAGATTGGACACCTGAAATTAATGGGTAGTTTTGACCTTAATCTCCTGTTGGTCAATTCAATCCTACAACGTGGGCAAAAACTGGAACACTCTTACCTCACAAGGAGTTTTAATTCAAGAAAAGAAACTCCTAAGTGCTTACGAACCAGTCAAATACTAAAATGATGAGCACTACAGAGGAGCCCAAAAGGAAATTAATAATTCTGTCTTCAGAACATGGTTTGAATTACGAGAAGAAATAAGGCATAGGGGACACATTGATAAATGAAAGGAAAACAAAATATTGAATAGCCTCTCATTAACTGAGCATCCTACTTTCTGTGCACTGAATGAGGCCAGAGTCCTGTGCAAAAATAGCATGTAACCATATAAAGGCGTTATTGTAATGCAGATGCACACAAGATGCAAATAAAGGTTGCACAGACAATCTTAATTTGAAGATTTCTTAAAGTTTGTGTGGTCTCTTCAGTAGCCTAATATCCTTTAATGCAGGTATTTTCATGTGTAATAATTTACTGAGAAACATAGTCTGTGAATGCTGAAATGGCTGAGTATTTGCACCAGATAAATCAATTTCCTAACCTCACGAATACCAATGTGACTGAAAAGTGTATTTGACACATGATTTATACAGATGCAACACTTTAAATATCCAAGTACATTCCCAGTGCTTTCTGACCAGCTAATTCAAATAACTCTACCTATATAAAAGCTCCTTTGAATTGACACAGGTATAAGGGCAATATTTTTAGATGATATGGAAAACAACAGCGTCTACTCAATTAGGGAGAGATGCATGTTTAAAGCACACTTTGCAAAATGTGACAGCCTAGTGTTATATGTGCCATTAAAGATATTCATTGTCAATGACTTTTGCACTTGCTAATTTTCCTCTTAGTATGGTCATAGTATTATACTTTTAAAATAGAAATACATTTCAAAGGAATAGCCCAGAGGTTATGGAATATATCACTAAGCTAATCACAGAAAAGTAATATTGTAGGCAATATTAAAACCCCAGTGATAATTGCCCCAGGTATTTAAAGTAACAGCAGCATTTGCCTGTACTGCAATCACAGTGAGACGGCCAGTGCTATATCTGAAACAGAAATCAGACTGTGCATTTCCCCTCCTGATTTAAGGGCTTTATACTGAAATACACTGACCTCTCTTCATCTGTCTCAATCTAAGTGAATATACATGCACCCATTACCTTCCAACTGTTTTCACTCTCTTAACGGTATTTCCCACAGCATGTGCTTTAAAAGAGCAAAACCAGGACATCAGATATCTGTCAGGATGAAGATGAGGCAAGGCAGTGCCTGCAAAGGCTTTGAGGAACAATGTGCTGTGGTTACTCATGCAACAGTCATCTCTCCACCTCAACCCCTACACCCCAAACTGACACTCATCAACATGCACTGGGCCCACCTAGACATAATTTTTCTTTCTGTCAATGTGAGGGGCTAGATGAATTTAATTGCATTTGTCTCTGCTGAGGTTCAGCCAGGACTGAAGAGTGTTTGGTTGTGGTTGATTTGTGTGACACTTAAACCACTGATGTAGTTACAAGACCTTCTGTGTCACACCAGCCTGCTGATTGCCCTCATGGTCCATGTGCAATCCTTGAACAGGGTATCTCAAGAACTGCAAAAATGGGCTACTTTGATCTGAAGAGACTCATTTCTGTTTCTAGGGGCTGTAATGTGTTGTATGTGGATCAATCCAGAGAGAAACTCACAGTGTTCACACAACAGGGGGGGTTACAGAATTGATGCAGTTGAATCACACTGAGCCAAGCCCTGGTGGTGCCTCAAATCATGGGCACTGTTACCAGCAGGAGGGCTTGAAACAAAAATCGAGCAGAGGCAAGACACACAAATTTGGAATGTTCCCAAATGTACAAGAAAGGAGCAATCACGGATTTGAGCAGTTCTACAAGTACACTTGGAAAACTACAGAAAACCTGAAGTGCTCCTCAACCATTTACAAAATCACATACGTAGTGAGTGGCGCAGGATGTGTGTCCCAAATAAACAGCAATGAAACACTTCAGAGTTTATCTCTGCTTGGAGAGCACACGGTGCTCCTCTGGACTAACACCTACAGAAAAGTTTGTGAACTTCCCAGCCTGATGTACCACCCAGCTTGCTAAAACCAAAGATGCCCATCTTTCGATAGGTAAAGGGTCTTCCCAAGCTCCCTTTTCCCGACAATGCTGGTTACCAATAACATCTGCCCCCAAACTATCTGACACTTTCTAAAAGCATCAGCTGAAACTGAAAAAGGAGACTGGGTGGAATTTCTTTGTTATGGTCAAAAGCATAAGCCACTTTCATTTTGCTTCTGCTAGGAATTGAAAATAAAGCAAATCTACTTACAAAACAACTGTAAAGTGCTAATGTAATGCTGCATTATCTGAAAGATGGTTATTATAATCAAGACAGCTCTGCTTTAGTCTGCAATCTCCTAATGAGAGACCCTGGCAAATGCTATTCCAGATTTGATTTTTTTTTTTTTTTTTTTTGGAGGGGGGTAAGAAATCTTTCACTATTTTTTACTTCTTTATGTATAAACTGATTACTCACAAAACTCACAAAACCACCAGCTTTATTAGCTCTGTTCTTAAAAGTCAAATGGGCATCTCTTGCAAAGGGGAGATGTTAGAAATATTTTAATAGGATGCCATTATGAGTATTTTTCTTATTTCTTGAAAATTATATTGATTTACTGCTTCTTTGAGAGTGGCACATAAAACTGTTCTGTGTTTAAGCAGAGGCATTTGTCTCCTCAAACAAGACATTATAATCATTCCTTTTGTAGCCTACTAAAATAAGATTTCAGAAAAACTCCTTTCTAAATAAGGATAAACAACATGGCGGCTTGATCACAGCACTCTGCCAGAACAATCACACTTATAATCTTAGCACTGACAGCATATTTAGCAATCTCAGTTACAATTACTTTGGTCTCATTTCACAATATCCTCAGGATAATGATTCTGAGGATGTTAGAGAGAAATCAGGAACTGTTTCCAAAGATACAATCACAACTCAGCAGCACAGACTTAGGAATAAGAAAAGTAAACAGAAGTAATTTTAAAAGAACAATATCCTTGAACAAAATCTACATTTTTTTAAAATAATGCTCATTTGCAAACATTTTTCCTTGGTATCTACCTGGAAGAACATTAAGCAGAATTCACAGGTTTTCTACAGGCTTTGGGAAATGAAGCCACAAGGCTACGTTAAAAGCAGTAATACCAACCAATTTTCCTAAAGTTTAGTTATTATTTTTATGATATATATATATTTGTCACTATTAAAATCTGCATCTTATTTCTGCCCTTTCAAATAAGAGTCCTTACCAGTCTGGTAACCTGATGGGAAGTTTGGAGCGTGATTTGTTAAATCAGATCAGAGCAGTAACTCTTTACTTCAGCAATAGTCATTTCTGAGATCAATGAAAGCAGATACACATCTTAAACATAATTTTAAAAGTGAAAATAGCCTAGCATCATATTTTTCTTAAGTAAAATATTAAAATATAAGCAATGAAGTCTGAGGAACGCAATCAAAAAGAAACACCTTCTTTTACATCAGAAATACTCTGAACCACTGTCTGTTTTGTTTCATCCTTTTTTCCATTAAATCAGACACTTCTAAATCAAGCCCTTGGGGAGTAAGAGACAAAAGTGATGAGAATGCAGTGTGTGAATATAAAAGTGGAGCATGTGTTTTATAACTAACTCTGTTCAGAGATCAAGGGAAATGTCACTGTTTATAGCCATCAGTGAAGAATCAATGTAATTATATTTGTAGTATCAATTCAGGTCATTATTCTAATACATACACCGTAAAGCCGCAATTACAATTTACATCTGCATTGAACAAGTGCATTTACCTCTTAACCTTAAGTAAAAAAAAACAAAACAAAAATCTCTTATTTCCCTTCTTCCCCCTACACACCCTCATTATTTAAATCTTGAAGCAAGATGTAGTTCAGCCACTTGAATTGAGTCATAAAATAACACAGTGCAACTGGATTTCCTCTGAAACCTTGGAGACAGAGGTTCAGGAGTGAAACCAGAGTACCAGGTCTCTCAGCCTCAGAGACCTGGATGCAGTAAAAAAACATCTCAGGGGAAAGAGAAGAATTCCCAGATTTACAGCAAGATTTCTTGCTTAAAAACAAATAAGAGCACTGCACCAGGGTATTTTTTTCCCCTTGCTAACCCAGCCAGTGCTGGCTCGTTACTTTTTGGGAGGGCTGAATTTCAGGGGAAGTGAGACATGCTGTTCTGGTGCACTGTTCAAAAAACAATCTGCCACTACTAACACCAAAATAAACTGCTTTGCAAACCAGACTATGTACAAGAAAAAGAGTTTGACAACCCTTAATTCTCCCTCCATGGCTCAAAAAACTCTGAAGGTTAAAATTATAGATATTTACACTATAATATTTTTGTGGCATCATCAAGGATCCATTGAGATGAGCAAGCACTGTATTGTTTCAGCCTGTCTGCACATTCACACACAATTTAACAGTTAATGTGACTTTGTAGTCAGCTTCACAACTGTATAAGCTACTGTCTCAACTTAAAAGAAAAAAGTATATTTAAAAAACCCTACACATTGCAGCAGGGACTTCCTGCTGGGAGGTGATTCTCACTATTACTCCATTCAGTCTTTACCCAGATCCAGCCTCAAACCTGAATCTAAATCAGAAGTTTATTTTGCACATGAGAGTAGCTCCTTCTTCAAGAGCCCAACCCCCATTAGGCATGCACAAAAATTACAAGGAGATAAAAATGTTCTTGCAAACTTAGAAAGCAGTGCAAATCTGTGGCAGATTTTACCAAAATGAAGGTAGCTTTACTTTTTCAACGGGCATCCAACTTTTCAGCATTCAGAGAACTTTCCTGCAGATTCAGAATGGAGACACTTACCTAGAGAAGGAAAAAAAAAAAAGACAAAAAACCCACATTAGGCAGAGTGAAAACTGGGAAAGCTTTGCTTTTTAAATGATGAGATTGTATTGGACAAACTTTCATTATAGATTATAATTACATATCATAAATACTTTATCATAGTAAGGTTTCATTAATAAACAGATATCAAGTATTAATACATACTCTTCAGAATGGCTAACCAATTTTACAAAGTTCAACAAAACTGGAAATTGATGATGCTTATCTCAGCTTTCAGCAGTGATTTGTTAACACTCCCAATTTAGGTTTAATCAACCTCTTGCTCACCAGTTGGTAAAGCAAGCCCCAAATCCAGCCTTTTACAAATCCATACAAACTAGGCAAGGAAATATCAAAGTAAAACTTAAATATTAAGGTTCACATTCAGGATGCAACTCAATTCAGCCATTTTAAAGTGCCAGCTCTGCCTCTGGAAGCCGTGTCCCAGCAATGAAGATTAGCACGCTCAGAAACAGCACCTGGAGCAAAGGCTGAGCCTAATGAGGTAGAACATAAAAGAAAATTCACTAGAAAGAAGAATGGGGAAGAATCTCGTGGGCAGAAAATGTATAAGACACAGTTTTAATTATCTGCCATATCTGTTTATTTTTGTTGTTGCCTGGAAAGAGCTTTCCTGTAATGTCAGTTAGCGCGGGCATTTCATGTGCCCAAAGTATCTTGTGATTAGAGCTAGTAGAAATCTGGGAGAGGAGCTCAGTATTTGTAGCTTCTGTTCATTAATCCTCCTATTCCAGACAGAATTTTAGCACAGACTTAAGTCCCAGTGACTCAACTGGAATTAAGTAGATACGTAAAGTTGAACATCAGCTTAAGGGCTACCTGGAAGGGAAGTGTAGTGGCTTACATCGCTCTCACGCATTTCTCCTCCAAACAAGCTAATATTTCTAAGTTTAAAAAAAAAATAAAAAGAAATCTGCAATACTATTTTTATCCTTCTAAGCCTTCGGGACAAATGCTTTACAGACCTTCTAGTCTTACAGAGTGCAATTTATAAAGATTAAAGATTAACATTTATAGAAAAATGCCTTTCCCTAATACTGCAGAGATGCCATAAAAAGTAATACTTTTCATTATAATACCACTTTACGGTACATGAGAGCTTTAGTACCCCACAGCTCTTTTCCTTCTCAGTGTCTGGAGGAAAAAGAACACAGATTGCAAAAAGTAGATGCTTCTTTCTTTCTTTTTCTTTTTCCAGCTCAGCAAATATATATCATCACTTCAGTCCCTTCAAGGTGAGCTTTGTTGTGAAGAGAGATAAGGCCCAAAGCAGAGGCAAGGTTTGAACAAAATTGGACATTGTATGTGCATTTTAATCTGTTCTGACAATGGAGAATTTTAATGAAGGAACGCTACAAGGATTCTGCTCAGAAACAAGCAGTTTAATTCTCTCTAATTCAGAAAGCAAGTTTAAGGAATGACTTTATAATTTTTAATTATCATGGAAGAATCCTTTTTATGTTCTCTTTTTCTTTATTACTCCAGTACATCCTATCAGAAATTTAATTTTCATTTTCAACATAGGCAATAATATTTTTCATTATTTGGCAAACAAAAAACATTACAATGAACAAATTAGAGAGGGGCACATGCATGAAATGGCATAAGCTACAGAATATTTGTTTCAGTTTTGCATCCAAGGAACTTATAAAATTTTGCAGTGGTTGTAACAAGCGTATTTCAGCCTTTATACTCTGAACATGACAGCTCTCCACTCTGGGTCAGTGACAACAGCCAGTACAGCCACCTCTAGACCCATCTACTTATTCACTGGTTTTCATCCTGCACTACAAGGGATTCAGGAGCACTGTATCCTCTCTGTCCCTCAGTGAAAGCAAAAAAAGGAAAAAAAAATTCAGAGTGTGCTGGGGATGGCTGACTGGGCTCAGCAAGAGTTTAGAAGTGACAGGATGGGTTTACAGTCAGGTCAGTGGGATAAATATTTGAAAAAGTTCTCATTTTGGCTACAAGAGATGTTGAGTATCCAATACAATCTTCCCTGATGCTGAAGGCAGTTGGATTTGGGCAGATTTGCTCTCAAAAACTGGCTCAGATTTTCCTTTGTTCTACCCTCTCGATAAATCCTGTGAACATTGACAGCTAGTTTGTACCCATTTGGTTGAAACTCCAGTAGACAATCTACAGCACACACCTCTTCATCTCTGCCCATGTAGAAGTTAGAGTTT
This sequence comes from Antrostomus carolinensis, assembly GCF_000700745.2. NCBI lineage: Eukaryota > Metazoa > Chordata > Aves > Caprimulgiformes > Caprimulgidae > Antrostomus > Antrostomus carolinensis. Next base: position 26,088 of record NW_010307138.1, read on the forward strand.
AGTACACACATTCAAAAAAAAAATAATCTTAGAACTAATTATCTGCAATATGTATTCTTATTTTTATATAATTTTGCCACTTGTCATCAAAATACCAGGCTCATAAAAAATAGATTTGCCTCCTATACAGATGATCTATTACCACCACAGCTCGTGTTATTTCCTCAGAAGAAAATGAAAAGCTCCATTTGAAACTCACTTAGCAGCTGGTTATTCTGCATTTCATACAGAAAGCAACACCCGTAAAGGTGAAAATGAATAATGATACATTTGTGAAGAAGTCACAAAAATTCAAATGCAAGATTTATCCAGAGCTTTGATATTCCAATCCTCTTAGAGACTTTATAAAATAATGCTTTGCGCACAGTGAAAAAAAAAAATGATTCCACCCACTGTATGAAACCAAGGGAAATTCACCTTATAAAAGAAAAACAAATTAAACAGAAACTAGGAGCACAAGCAGGCCTGTAATTCATTAGGAGCAGCCCTTAGGTCCCTCGAGATCAGCCTCATATACTCGTGCAGAGCTAGGAAATGTGTAGTTAGAGGAAGCCAAAACTGGAATCAGCTGAAAATTTGCAAATCCAAAGAATTATTCTTTTGTTTAATTCATTTAACACTTCAGTTGGCTTTGGTAGTTGCCTCCTCCCTTGTTCTGCACCCAAAAAATTTGCCCTACTCCCATTTCCTCATCAGACCAAGACCATCCTCTGCTGTACCACTTGCTACCTGCCCAAGCAACTGTGACCTGCCGTGGCATCACCTGACACCAGGTTTAATTTTTCATGGTGGTGACAAAGGCAAGTTCAAGCATAAGCAAAGTAGCTTGGACCAGATGCTGCCCAGCAGTGCCATCCCATGACCTGGGAAAGATGCCAGGGGTTTCTGACTGCTAGACCCCTCTCCTGGCATTTCTGGCATGGTTTTTCATGGTCCTACCAGACTGCAGAGAAGTAGCTCCAACATCTCCGTGCATATCTCCAACACGGAAAGCCAAAACACACTACTCTGCATTATAATAAAAGAAAAAAAGGCAGAGCAAACAGCCTTTTCTTCTTCTGAGTGAACTTCAAATCATTCACCAAAGGATAGCCAACATGGTCTTCACTGATTTAGATCCCTGCAAAAATAAGTAAGGATGTAAGGAGTGAGATAAGATACCGAAGTAACAGTGAAAGTGTAAAAGTGTCATAAGCACGCGAAAGCTGTTGCATTTTGTAGAAAAATTCTTTTTCTTGATAAATATTTTGCCCCATTTTTAAAGTTTTATAAGGACTCGGGTGCTACGTTCAAGCTTTTTCTTCTTCAACAGAGCTTGACCACAGACTCAGAAGTGAAAAAAACAAATACATCCTTGTCCAGAAGAGAAGCTGCTATGCGTGAAGCTTTATTGATACAAACCCCATCAGGAAAAGAAGTTGAGTGGAACACACTTGGTCTGAAAACACCAGCGATAAACATCTGAGTTTACAGTTCAACAGGAATACAAATGGTGCTGAACACCTCTCTGAAATACGCCTGGTCTAACTCAAGCTTGTCAGACTGAAAACTTGTGTAAGGATTTGTGTGCAGCAGCCAAGATTACCCACGAGATGACAGGAGCGCTCACAGTTTGGGGTGGATTGCTAAAGCCATAAGACGAAGTTTAACGGGCAGGGATGGGAAAGCTTTTGGAATTTGGACACACACAGCGCATCAGCTGCATATGAAGGACATGATCCCCTAGCAAAGGCTCAGGGGGGATGTACTCCTTTATGGATGTACAATATGGAAAATACTAGTTGTATTTTAAATTTTTAATGAATCCCATGTTCCCAGAATTTCTTATTTTTGCTAAAAGGGAGCTTCTAGGCAATGTTGCCTGTACACCTTGTAACACACGATCTCTTTTTTTTTTTTTTTTTAAGAAGTGCAATGAACTAGATGACGCAGGTTAAGAAAGTCAGACTGCTTCTAGCTGCTGAGATAAAATAGGTCAGGAGAGCAGATTACAAGGAGAATAACTCCCACCGACTAGAGTAACATCTAAAACCACTGTTTGCACCTCGTATTTTCCAAGCAGTCCTCCCATTAAAGCACCGAGCTCAGACAAGTAGTACAGAACAGCACGAGATGCAGCTATAAAGGTGTTTTGCCATCTGAAAGAGGCGATAAAAGCACTGGGGGAAAGCAAAGCTTTCAGGCACTTCATTCTCAGCCAAAAAGGAATGGCTGAGTCCTCTGAAATTAAATGATGGGGACAAATGTGGTTGGGGTCAAGAGGAATGATGCACGTTAACTGCTCCCATGTCTGAAATGTTGTGGGGCACAACTCAAATGCCGAGGACATATAGAGATGTTTGGATTATACTGAAAATATGTTCCTGCCAGGAAACAAAGCAGAAACTAACCCATTTTCTGAAACTGCAGTGACTTGAGAGAAAATAAACAGATCTAAACCCAATCTTGTTCTAAGTCCTTAAATTCACATTTTGTAACAATAAGGCTTAGTAACTATTAAGAAAAAAGTACTTGGTATTTGTGTCTGTGCTGAGACACCTTCACTCCCCAAAGGACAACCTGTACCAGGACAGAGTAGTCTAAAAAAAGGGTGCCATTCAAGCAGTGATGCACTTTTGTCTTCTGAGGAAGGCAATAAATGAACTCATGAGCATTTCACTACTTTATAAGAAATGACATTTTAAACATAATGCCTGATTAGAAACATAGAACTGTTTGGTTGGAAAAGACCTTTAAGATCATTGAGCCCAATCATTAATGTAGCACTGCCAAGTCCACCAATAAATCATGTCTCTAGGCACCACATCTACACGTCTTTTAAATCCCTCCAGGGATGGTGACTCCACCACCACCCTGAGCAGCCTGTTCCAATGCTTGACAACTCTTTCAGTGAATTAATTTGTCCCTGAATCAGATACAGACTTCTGGTCAGAAATAGGTCAGGTTGACCAGAATTAGCAGTTAGGAAGAGAAACAGGAATAGAAGGATGAAAAACTGCAGCATCACTGGGTGTCAGTACCATGCACTGTGTACTCCTCCAGAGAATAATAAACTACTTGACCATTACAAGACCACAATTTTCTACACTACCTATCAAAAAAATTTCCTTTTTGCCTAAAGAAATATTAATTTTTCAACATGCCATTTAAAGTAAAAAAAAAAAAAAAAAAAAGGGGGGGCAAAAAGGGAAGAAAACTACCTGTCACTCACAAAACCCACAGCAGTCTTTAGCACTACAACTTGGAAGACATCCTTCCCAAAGAACACGTTCACGTAACAGATCCCTTTGTAATACCACACTGACATTCTGCAATAGCTGCTCCAGCTGATCCCCCAGAGATAAATGCTACAGATATAATGGGACACTGTATAGTAGGGCAACAGAACATACAATTACTGTAACCTTGCCCTGAGGCATTTCACAGGGAGATGAAAAAAAACAGCCTGCATTTAAGTATTTAACAGTTTTCCTCAAGAGGAAAAAAAGGAGGCTCATGTTCCTGCTCCCTCCAAAGCCAGCAGCACTAGGCTGTATTAATTAGATGGAGGAAAATTGAATGGTGGATCCTGTTTGTGAAGGACAGGCTTGTTGGGCAGTGGTTAGGCATTACCCAGGATGTGATGACGCAAGGCGAGGGAAGAGCACAGATGAGCTGTGCTGTTCATTACCTCACTCATTGCACGCTGGTTTGTCTCTCGTGTGAGCAGAACGAAGTGCAGTACGGTACTGCTGCAGCTCATTAGTAAATGAGAGAGGCAGGTAAAGAGCAGAGAGAAGCAGTCGCTCCCTTAGGCCAGCCAGTGACCATGCTCCATTTTGGAGAAACTTCACGTTGTCTGGCAGCTGCAGAAACTGTGTCCCTAAAGAGTGTTGTGAGGACCTCACATTATCCTCGACACCATCCCCGTGGTGTCTGCTCCTCAATCACATCCATGCTTTACAACACATCCAGAAATGCCCCATGCCTGAGGTGTGACAAAATGGATGGCACTCAGCTATTTACGTGAGTTGGCAGAGAATCAACAACACATTTCCTAACATTATGGGAAACTGCAACCACCCAGGTGGCTGGAAAGACCAGGCAGAGCTTCCACAACTGAGTCTGGAAAGAATTAGTCTCGCTATGACAAAAAATCCTGTAGGACATAAGTATTGAAACAGATGAATCTCTTCATAAAAATCTAATTTAGTTGTTTCTCCTAAAAGAGCTGTGAATACCCATTCCCACCCAAACAGGAAATGCTCAGTTATGAAGCTCAACTGGCTAACTATCTGTTGGTACTTCAGTCTTGTTCAGTATCTCCACCTTAACAGTTGATCAACCAACTGTGAAAATGGCTTTACTCTTTGGTACTGTTTCAGCAAAACAGTGTTGGGTTTTTTTCCTTTTTTTTTTTCTTTTTTTTTTTTAATTGGTAAGAAGGAACTTATCTCTATCAATAAAGACCAAACTGTCTAGACAACCATCATAAAGTCTCTGTTATATATCACTTTGCTTTATTACACACATAGAAGCATAAAAGTCTGGTTTTGAGAATATTAGACAGACAATACTTTGTTCACATCTATCAGAGGTTAACGCCAAGCGAGGCTCTGGAGCACATGGCTGAAGCAATGCAGCTTTGTGTTTAAAGTAGTAAATTGACTGGGATTACAGCTTCATTTAGTTTTATTAGTGCCTCACTGAGACCTTTTGAACCTCGGTTCCTGGAGCACACATACTTTAAAATATGAGGTATATATGCAGGAATTTATTCAGGGCTCCTCCCCGTCCAGCCAGTACCATATAGTAACATGGTACCAAGAAGAGCAAGGCAAGCAATTAAATGCTCACATCGCCAATGAAGCCACAGGGCATATTATGTGTGTCTCATTTGCCAAGATCCAAAAAAATACAAATTAGATTTTGCATCCGAAACTCCAAGCCACCATCAGCTGTCAAGTGAAAATGCTTGGGAAGGATATGCCAGTTCATTTGGAAACCACACCACTATTCACAGAAGTCAGCATTGTATCTGGTGATCATGGCACAGGAACTCACGTGCAGGCATTTGTGATTGTTGTCAATGTCGCAATTCAGAAGTGGATCCAAGAAGTGCACACCTGGACACATTGGCCAAACCAAAGAGCAAGAGGGGAAAAAAGAAAGTGAATAGTGCAAAAATCATTAAAGACAAAATCCCAGAAAACCTCTGATCCTCCAAATTAAATTGACTCCCTCATTTTTCAGGGAGGAAAGGGAGAACCAAATTTTAAAATCACGTTGCTAAGACATACATCCCCCGAGTCCACAGGTGCTCACTTCACTGTGAAAGAATAAAACTCTTGCCAAAGTTATCACATTAAAAATGAATCTTTCCAGTTTATCCCCCGTAATTGAGCTGCTCTTCGGGAGACAGCAATAACTGTGAAGAACCAGTCTGTGAAAACACATTTGCAAACATGGTAGTATTAACATAGATATCTGCTATTATTTCTTTTAAAAAAAGGACTTTCTACTGCAGGGATTGCCCCTACAGAGAAGCTTAAAAAAAAAAATAAATCTTTCCTCCTTACAGATTTGAAGATGAAGAACCCAGCAACCCAGCACCCTGTGATACCTCATAACACAGCACCACCCTCCTCAAGAGCTATATTATGTAGAAACAGGCTTCAATGCATGAGGAATTCAAAGGACAACATTAACCAGAAAAAATAGATACTACTTCATCTCATTGTCTCAAATAGTGCCTTTAGCTGCACTTAAAATAATGGTAATTCAAGATTATTTTAATCATGCCTCATGCTATTTCAGGGTACACTGATGAAGGGCAGGGATAAAGGAGAGGTCCATTGTGGTGGGCAGTGTCAGTACTGCCCTACACCCCACACCTGAGCTGCAGACCTCCACTTTCCACACTCTGCTATTAATTCCCTGTGACACCTCTAACTCAAGGGCTGTTAACTCCTAGCATCTTGGCTAAATTCCAACTGGATAATTAGATTGTGCCTAAAGTGCTTATTTATTTTTGGAGTTTTAATTGGATAAACATACATATTTTCCTTTCTGGATAGTCATGAATGTTGCTGAGCACTTTTCAGTATCTTCAGCCAGTTTACTCCACAGTTGACTCATGCTGCTGTGGGTCAAATCAATTCTATCATGTTCTTGTTCTGCACTGGCTAATTGTCCACAGATTTCTATCAACAGAAATAGTACAACTAAAAAGAACAAAGGATTTAATCCTCATTCAAAATTAGATCATAAAGCAGTTACAAATCAAATTTTCCCCCTCGATGTTTATTAATAATTTTGAAACTGCTCTATCCTCAAACTTAGAAGCAAATTAATTCTTTAGTGTATCATATGCAAATTTCCTGCAAAATCCCATGATAACGTAGCCTTCAGTTTAATGAAACAGACTGTCATATATTTTTTCCAGATTTAACAAACAATGTTTATTTTATTTCCAACCATTAGCTAAAATGCTATTATTAATAATTTATATTTCCATATGGACACAAAGCCTGAAGAGGTGGCTTCAGACACACAAGAGTACTCGCACCTTCTTACTGGGTGTGAAGTTTAGAGGTGTAGACAGGAACCCAAGCTTCCACTTAACTACTACAGCCTCTGAACGATGACTCAGAGTCCTCTGTAAACTTTATGGACTATCTAAAGAACTTCAGTTCACAACAGACTCATAAATTAGGTGCCTGTTTTGAGATGGTGTCAGCATTTCATGTTTTCTATTGGATTAATTGGAAAATGTGTCTAAAGCTGCTAGATCTCTTCAGGGCAAAAAATCCTCATTCTCTACTATTAAATTCTACAGGTTCACAATTTTTTATATAATCAGACAACTAAAACACTAGTTTCTGCATAAATATTTTCATAACTTTGACAATTACTTTAAAATAGGAAATAAAATGCTCGACTTGCCTGCAGGCTTATTTTCCTATTAATAACACACTCTTTTCATTAAATATCTTCGGAAATCAAAAATTGATCCTTTGTGCAGTCACAGTTTCATACTCACAATTAAACAGCAGATTTTGATGTACAGTAAGCACATCAGACAGGCAATTAATTGTTTTTATAGCACTGAGTACTCTTATAAATGTCTGCATCAAGTAAACTAAAGATAACCATTTCTACTGAGCATCACTAAACCTATTAGAAATACAACAGAGCAGAGCATTTTCACTGTCCCTCTCTCCCCCCAAATATCTTGCTGAGAATATATTGAGACTGTGATGGATCAAAACCGTAAGTGTTGAATCATCATCACATTCTGGATGATCTTCTTTTAACCTAATCACTCTAAACCAGGAACAGTGCCGCTGAGAAGTGTGTGTTAAAGTAGCAGAGACATCATCATGCACATCAGGTCCAGCAGATAAAAAGGCTCTGAGGCACATCACTCTACAGGAAATGAAGCATCAGTGATGAACATCAGTTTCTCATTTTAAATATTAAAACAGGCCACGGGACTTTGCCCTTTCTAACTGGGACTGATGAAACAATTTGAAAGGTTAATTAAATGACTGACATGCAAGAGGGACATTGCGTAGTATCTGTGGAGTAAGGACTGTCCATGGAAAGATGTGGTCTTCAGACTGTGGGCAGCATAGAGAGCAGGAGCAAAGGCCACATCAACATAAGGACATTCAGGAAAGTTGAGGTAAATCAACTAATGGTGTGCAGCCAACGCGCAGAAGTCACAGTACATTAAACCCCAGTGTGAACGCTCCCACGAGATAGAACAGTCACCCTCCTGGGTTTTAGCTTTCAAGCTGTTTTTCTCCTGAATGTCAATATCCACACACCATTTAACGTGCTTTAGCTTGTGCTTCACATCAAAGCACAGAAAAACTTCTTGGAACTTATTAAAGCAAGCAGGGCTGGTACAACATACATGTCACAACTGTTGTTTTCGTTTACTGCATATCTAAGCTTCTCCTTACAGCAGATTATTTGGTTGTGAAGGTATTGATGGCACACAGTAGATGTGATGGAAAGCAATTTGGCCCCATCAATTCTGCCCTGAGGTCTCTCTGCTGCCCAGTCTTCAAAAGTAATAGTTTAAAAAATTAAATAAAATATAGCAGGACTTTTGGATTTTACCTAACTTGGATACAAGAGTGGTGGACAGCAAGATATCTGAACTCAGGAACTCTGACCAGACTTCTTCATATCTGCACCTCTGTCCCCATAAAATTCAAAAGGAAGAGTAACACTGACTCCAAAGCTACCAGCATGTCACCCGTGCAGCACTTGACTAAACATGCCCCTTCAGCAGTATGAGAAAAGGTGTGTGCACCACAGGTTTCCATTACAATTTGTATGAGTATATGTCAATTAAAAGTAATGAGGCATTTTTCGTATTCAGAACTTTAATTTTACATAAAATTTGTGTGCATGCATATACAAAACTCTTCCCCTAATGCATGTCCATGTATATTACTGACTGATGTATAAACACCCATATGAACTTTGGTTCAGTTTGTCCCTCATGCTTTTATGTAACTTACTAAAACAACAATCAAATTGTATAAAACTGGAACTAGCATCCTTCAAGAAGCTTTCATCCCTGCTTTTCTTTAACTTTTTTCCCCTTTTTTTAAAGCAAGATGGTCAAGAAACTGAAATCCACATGGAGAAGACTCAAGATTTTTCATCTGAGTCATTCAGTAGGGAAAAAAAAAACCCCATACATTTATTGCAAACTTGGATTCCTACTACAACATCTTGAAGTGCTCAATAATTCCATAAAAACTTTGCAGGTAAGAAATACAATCTGCCATAGAGCTACTGAGACTTTCCTCTATTACAACAGAGGCCATAGCAGTAGTTCTTTGAAACAGTAAACAAAAACTGCTCAAGGGATTAAAAAAAGTAATATTTTGAAAAAGAAAAAAAAAAAAAAAGAATTAAATGTTGGAAGCAATCATAATTATGTTTTAAAGAGAGGTTTTGATTGCTTAACCCAAGTCACCTAGGGCATAACGATTACCAAATTCATAACTCTTCCCCATCAGAGAGTAAATGGAAAAGTCTTAATAATCTAAAAAATATTACAGTATCTTTCTCTGTTTTGAATCAATGATATTTATAGCCCCGAAGGTATTGAATTTCTTTTGTATCAAAGAACACCAATAATAATGTACAATTCCATTATGGAAGTGCATTTCAAGAAAGTGAGCGCTGTCTAAGATTACAAAAAAGGAAAAAGTCAAAACTCAGTATCTGTGATCCCCAGAAAACATACCAATCTTCTCCCACCAGATGGAATGATCAAATAATCTCAGGTGTTTGTAGCACATCATATAGAAATGGGATGAGAAGTGGAGACTGGCAACTATAAAGATGTTTTATGTAGTTTGACGGGAAAACTTTACAGCCTAACTCCACCAAAAAAAATTCTGAGTAAATTAGACTTGCTTTAAAAAAACCCAATATATATAAAAGAAATGAGCAGAAGATAGCAGAGAGTTTGCATTGATTCTGAAATCCAAAGTAATTCAGAGATACAAGCATTCCCCAGAAGCAGAATAAGGTATGATTGGCAAAGAAAGAGGAACGTGTCTGGCCTAATAACTCCGTAGACCTTCAGTAAAACAATTTTTTGCCTGCAAGAAGAGTAGTTCATTCTGTGCTTGCTCCCTGGCTTTTTTTTCTCTCACCTATAAAGAGTGTCCTCAGGCATCATCCAGCAGTTACAGAGGGAACCTATGGGAGTCATTAAAGTAATTAGAACTGCTTGAATGTCAGCAGCAGATGATGCCATGGAGGACAACACATCCCTACCGCTAATATGAGATGTTAATTTTGTGAAATCTTTTCTTTTGTGTTCTGCTTTTGACATTAACTATATAAAGCAGAGCCCAAGAGGAAAGACCTAAAAAGATCTCAGCAAGCAGGATATCAAAAATGTTACCAGGACACCAGCATCCAAGAGTTTGTAGCTTTAAACAACTTATAGTCTTCTTTTATGGGACTTTTAAATTCTTAGTATAGCGGTCAACTGACATAATGTGAATCTTTCCCTGACTGATTTCAATACATGAAAAGTTAGACCTAGCTTGCTGCTTTTGAAGACTCAGCATCTAACTTGATTCCCTTTTTCAAAGATGAAATTACCAGCTTAGCTGAAGGCTATCACAGGCACAATGCAAGTTCCAGATGGGGCTAAAATCAAGCTCAGCACCTGAGCCTGACACCAGCCCATACTAGGAGCTCTTCTCCATCCTGGGGCAGCACATGCCATGGAGTCTACCACAAACGCTACTGACCTTGGAGACAGCCAAGACAAGACTTATCTCAAGAGCATTAATAAAGAGAAAATCTAATATTTAGATAAACCACAAATATTTGGGCACTACTAAACAAAAAGTGCTGCTTATATTACCAATACTTTAATAACACAAATAAAAAGTGTCCTGTGCACTTACAGGTACCCAAGGAGACAGTGTTCTTGCCCCAAATTTTCTGGGTCAAAGGGTAAAGCAAGTATGTGAAAAGGAAATGAACATAACAGATCAGTACTTCATGAGCTATAAGTAATATTGCTGCCCTTCCAGAATCATAAATTATTATTGTGAAATTGTGAGAAGTCATTATACTGTAAAGGAAAAAAGATCCTGGATATCAGAAAGGGCTAACACTTAAATCTATATGCAATATGAATTCATTTTGTTTCTCTTTATACTTTGCTATTCTTAGACAGATAACGGCTTCATGAGACCCGATTTATTGTCCATATGTATCAAAATAGGAATGTGCTCTTACGTTTCAAGGCATTAAATGAGATTTACTCCACAGTAACTTCATTCTGACTTACCGAAGCAGGATTTTCCATGCCTGGCACTTCTGCCACAATAGAAAATCTTCTCCAAGAAATGCAGAGCTTAGTGAAAAAGTTACTATTACTAGTGTCTTCATACTTAATATTGACAGCCCAGGCCATCAAATGTGACTAGTCTGACTAGAACTGTCTGGAGGAAATAATGGATTAAAGAAGTGGAACCAGCAAAATATAGCTGAAAAGATTCAAGTGCCATCCTCGATATTCCTCCTGAGGATTCTCAGGACCCAGAGTTCCACCATCATGGTCCCTGCCCATAGGCAGGAGGCAATAGGCACAAGCTGAAATACTGGAAATTACATTAAACATTACAAAAAAACTTTTTTTTTTTTTTTCCCTCCTGTAAAAGTGGTTGAACACTGGAACAGTTCACTCAGAGGTTGGGCAGTCTCCACCCTCAGATACATTCAAAACCCAACTGGACACAGAGAAACCTGCTCTAGGTGACCTTGCCCCAGTACAGAGATTGAACTACATGATCTCCACAGGTGACTTCCAACCTCAACTGCTCCATGGTTCTGTGATCTCCATCACATCTGCTGTTCACATATATGAGTATTACTAGCACAATATTTAATAACTACATCCTTAGCTATGTATAGATTTTGAATCCAATTTAAGAGAATGATAAAACATCCTAGATTTTAACAGGTCATCACAGTGACAGTCCAGTCAATACAATCCCTGATTCATTACTCATATTGCATTCTTCTGTACTCACAAAATAAATCACACCTAAATAACATAGAAGTGTTTTATGCCTTTTGCACTGTTGTTTAAAAAAACAAAATTAAAAAATCACAATATTTCTGTGAAAGAAAGAACATATTTCCCATATTTCAAAAATCAGGGAAACTCAGAGACTGCTTATAAAGTGATTTTCCCAAGGCTATATATAGCTAGGATTAACTGGTATCACGTTAATAAAAAAACCTAAAATAGCAACAATAGGAAATCCTCTACACAGCATGCATTCATGAAGTACCTTACAGCTCTGGCCATTCTTCCAACAAGTTACTGACAGCTGAAGGGAAAATTCAGTTTCCTATTTTTTAACACATCTACAGACCGGACCCTTTGCATGTCAGGTGCTGTTCAGTACCTATTCACTACTTGTTTCACTGCTCCATAAAGTTCTGCAGTATTAAATTACATGCAAATAGCTGTAAAATTATGCAGTTGGAAGCAGAAACCAGCTGTGTCCGTCACTTCAAATATGCACAGCCACAAAGAGATGTTGCTCCATGCAAGCAGCATTTTTTGTTCAGATTTCCACCTTTTCTGGAGTATTCAGAGACAGAGCAGTATCTACTGCAAGATGCTCGCAATGACAGCTGAACATCTTGATCCCATACTGCCTATGATCCAAGCCTCCTTTGCTCCAAATCCCAACTTTGACACCTGCGTGTTCTGCCTATTACAACAGGATCCAACAACGTTTGACTTTTTTATCCTACTATTTTCTTACCAATGTTATTTTAAAATGTTTATATAATAACAAATGGACTATTCAATATGTGCTCAATAATGGCTCACACAGCCCCCAACAATGGGGTTATTACATCCATTTGATAAATTTCATGGGAATCTATAACATTTCCCTGAACTGTCAGCACAGACCCAGCTGCAAGGGAATGAGATCTTCCCGAGAAGCAGATTCTAAAGGCAGTCTGTATGATGTACACTAATGGAGGTCAGAGACACAGCTGCAGTTCTCATTTATGAAGGGAAAATACTAGATCATAATGATGGCATGAGAATGGTGAAAATAATAAAGTCATGCCCCAGGTTCAGCCAAGATTAGCACATTTTGCCCAGTTAAATCCTTTTGACTATAAAAGTACTGGCTAGAGGTGCCTTTAAGTATAGATTTGCAGACAGTGTAGAACCAGGCACATATATCACATCAATTGCAGCTGGTGACTTTTTTTCCTAAAAGTTACTAGGAATAGATATCCCATTCAGAGCAGAAAATTGATTCAATGCTCACGGCGCTTCTTGATTGAGAAGACATGGCTCTTCAGATTAGAGCAAACAACTCCAAAAGTAGACCAAAGCCTAAATAACAGTAAGTTGTAATACCGTTTTATATGGTACTCACATGCACAGTGACAGTTCAAGTTTCTTTTTGAGCTTGTAGATACAAGCACTGACCCATGCCTTTGAGGTCATATTATCCAAGGTTAAGTGCATACTTGTTACCCATATAATTCTTTTCTAAATTACTTTGAGATAAAAGCAGCTAAGAAATAGCCACGTAGAATCAAATATGATTGCTTTCTATTAAATGACTGTCAGTTCCACCAGATCTTCACCAACCTTTGATCAAAGGCAGTCACACTTGGACACTTCTCCTTTAATAGCAGCATTCATGCCTGGGCAATGCTGGAAATCTTTAGCTTTGTTCTGATACTATCTCAGTAGTTGAATGAGTACTGCCTATTGTACTTGGTGCCTCTACCTTCACACCTTCATGCAGTTTTGAATGAATACTTCTGCTGGGAGAGAAGTACAAGTATCTCGGTGAAGAACAGCTACTCTCTTACAAGACACAGTAAGCCCAAACTTGTTGCCATTGAAGTTTGGGAAGAAAGAACCCGGATGCACACAATATTTACAAATCCTATTGCAAAAATTTACCATTTTCAATGAACTGCCCACAGGCCTATTTCCCAATCTTACCCTATCTCAGAAATCCCATTTGAAATCAGGCAGAATAGCTGTTAGAAGAATCAGGCCTTAACCTCAGAGCAAGTCAACCAGCTATTGCAGCAGCTTAAAGCATTATATTGCAATGTTTAAGCATTATGGTGAAAGTAAACAGGTAAAAACCATTGCCTTAACCTAAAGCAACCAGCAGCTGAAAATTCTTCTTGAAGAAAAAGGAGAATTATTGTCCTAATTTAGAAGGGTCCTCAAACCAGCAGAGGTACCTGCTAGTACTCTGGTACCCAAAACCAAACCCCTCATATTTTGAAGACCTAGAGTAACTCCAAAGAGTTGCCTAATACATGCACCAAATTCTACATCTCCAGGTTTTAGCTCATTAAATAGGGAAAATGTGAAAATGCACGACCTGGATGAAAGTATCATTCTTTTCTGCTGTTTTCCCAACTTTTTGAAGTTGAGGACTTTGTTCTTAGCAAAACTACGTTGGTAACAACTCTATCCCCACTGGATGAAAAGCTACGTCATGAAATATCCGACCTAGTTTGGTTCCACTGTCCAATTCTGCTCTAGAGGGATTCCTGATTAAACTCAAAGTTATTCCTTACTTCTCTGGATGGTTGATGCATTCAAATTAACTATTAGATCCTCAGCAAAGTTGGTATAACTGATCACATACCTCCTACAGAAGTTACACAGGCATGCAGAAGGCAGACTGGAGCCTGATAAACCAGTGGGTATTTGAGCCAAGAGTTCATTAAAACAATCTAAAGTGTATAGGCTCACAAACTTAACCAGTAATGTCAGCACACAACCTAGAACAGATTTGCCAAAAAGATTACCTGATTTCCTTTCTTTAACGAGTAAATTGGCTAAATCACAGTGATATTTTAGTGTCTTACTGAAGGTCTATTATCCATGTCACTGCTCTTTAACAAAAAAAGGGTTTCATTATGCTTCACCTCTAAGTGAAAAATCAAAAGCACTGTATGTGTGAATTCAATATTGAATTGCAGAAAGCTGGTTTGAATTTTAAGATTTGATCCAAACTATGTCCTGCATGCACAGAGGTACACAGAGCAGTAACTACTATCAATTATACAGACACAGAATGTCACGTGGAGAAATACCCAGTACATAAATGACAGCTTTGGGTGTGTATGTTTTTTTCAAATCAGCCTTTTTATTTTAAATGTCATCTTGTTATAATAGTCTGTTCTGTTTGTTTCCTTGGTGCTTATCATCTATAAAGTCAAATTCCAATACTCAAGGCTATTCAGCTTCCCAGCTCTTCACTCCCACCCCCCATAAAAATGGAGGAGGGAAAAAAAGCTTCCAGTTGACCACCCAGGAGTATCTAATCTAACAGGAAAAGGTGAATCCTGTATGACATGTATTTTTTGATTGGGTTGATGGGAAGCCTGAGGGTGCCAGAAAGACAGACCAAAATCCTTAACAAACATAGAAAGTGAAAAAAGCAACATCTGCCCATGGAAAAAGATAGGAAAAGTAGGGTCTAATACAGACTGACACATCATAACTAGTGTTTATGTATATTGCCAAAACCATTGCCCTCTGAAATTTCTAAGTAAATTTCAGTTTTCATCTCTTAATCACTTCAGCATTCTTCTCTTGTCCAAATGTCTTGTCAAAAGGCATTACCATGACTTAAAAAGTTTAAGTTCAGAGAAACGCCAGAGAAACTTAAACGTCTATGAAAAATGGCACTTCTCATCTTAATTTTAAAGCAGATTCTACTTTCATGATATGAGGCACTATGTTCTGTGCCCTCAAAATTTACACCACCTCCCAGGGCTGGAATAAGAAAGCACGTTGAATAATCCCTCTCTTATCACTTACTACTGAAGTGTAAAGTAAATCTGCTGCTGTTCAATAAAATTCCTCCTTGAAATCGCAAGTCTCTCAGTTACTCTTTCTGTCTTGGTGGCATTGAGTATTCCAGGTCATCGCACAGGTTAAGTGAACAACCTCACAAATGCAGAAATAACACAAGCTGAGATTGTTCCAATTTCCCCACAGTAGCACTTTAAAAAAGAAAATAATCAAATCTACCATCTCCTTCCAGATCCGCACCCCATGACTTTTATTTATTTAAGAATTTGGTACTTATGGCCTCCTTAATATGACTGGCTCTTCCTTGAGTGTTCATTTCATAGTCAGCTGTTCTCATCCACAGTATTCTCGTTCTCTCCAAGCGTTCCTGTCAAAGTGCCTTCATTCAGAGACAATCTGACCTCATCAGTTTTTGGTTAAAGCTCTCTCTGATAATGGATTTGCTGAGTTCTGACACTGAATATGGTTTTGGGGTTTCCCCTGTCCACAACTTACTTTCCCTCTGTAGTCCAAGTAGTTCATTAACCCTGTACAACTGCCAATTAAGAGATTTTTATCCTCAAGAAGGAACATTCTCTCTATGAAACCCATTTAATTACATAAAAATGCATAGCTTAAATATAACAACCTCCTCTCCAGTTAATTCAGCTGTGGTGTGAATTTTGCATGGTCTATTTTATCCCCTGGTTACAATATAAAGGAATGCTGGAAAATACTACTTCCCCCCCACCCCTTTCTTTTTTAATTATCATTTAAAAGTTCCTGCAAGTTGGGTAAATCCTGATGGTTTCACTCCTTTGGGGATTATTTCCACAGAAATCAGGAAGCACAACTTTGGAAATTGTCCCAGGTGTTTATTCTAAGAGCATCCCTGGGTCCCATGACTATAGCAGCTGAATGCTTACAAACACTTCACATTTTTCTCTTAGACACATTCTTGCAGAAAGAGAGGTTATCTTCCATTTACAGGGCAATCATGAGGCTAGGCTGACAGGGGACATATGTGAATAGGTACAGGACCTAAACCTAGCTCATCCCCTTACAGGAGGCAAACACTTTGGTACTCTGTCCCCAAACTCCCAAAGAGACATAGTTCCATTGTCCTGAAGAGACTTTTCCCTATCAATCAGTAGATCTTCAAAGGACCAAGCAGGAGATAGGCAGGGAAAAAAAAATCATTATCAAAAATGATGCAAAAAAGTTATTACTATGTTTTAGACAACTTTGCCTACTTGGCATAATTTGACCAGATATCATGGCAGAAAGGTAGGGCTCTTTAACAAAGCAAATCTAGTTTGGTCTTAAGAGCATGTTCACAATACTAAAAAAGACACTGACTTTTCAGATTTGCTTTCCAAGTCTGATTCTCAGCTGGTATAAATTGATAATGCTGCTCTGATGTAGTTCTTTTTATGTTTGCTTCGCTCTCTGTAGTGTTCTCGGCATAAGGCATGGCAGTTGTGGGGTTTTCTACATGAAGAGTGAGCATCCAATTGATGACATAAGATAAGCAGAATAATTAAAACTCCTATTTAGAGCTATGAACTCTGGAAAGAAATGTATGCAGAACAGCAGTTATCAAAATACAGCCTCTAATGAAAAAAAGATAGAATTTGAATGCATTTATTCACAGGCAATGTTCATTATTGTACCCTTTCACTGTATGAAATGAAGAAATACAAGGGACAGACAACACAAACCATACAGCAGTTTAATAAACAGTATTACATGCAATAACTTTCCTGCTAGGTAATAAATGGAAAATGCATGTCCCTGCTATTGCACTGGGTGTTCATTTCCATAATTCTCCAGCTTTCAGTATCCATCTAATGTGAATGGTTTCTTGCACAATGATTCTTCCTCACTGCTGCTCCATCTGCCAGCAGGTAAGGAAAATTCAAAGTGCTGCTTGGTCAGCATGACCTCACTTGGAGACGAAGCAAATGAGCTGAACATACCTGCCCAGTGTGTTCCCTGTCAGACAGAGACCTAAAGTAGCTCCTCAACTCAAGTTTCCTGCAGAGCAATGCAAGACACAAATCACCAGGTGGCTCTATTATGTAGCAGTCATTACCAAAGAAATCTCATCCTTACATAAGCCCTGGATTTCAAGTAGTGTAACACTGTGGGATTATTTGAATAAAAATGCCCCGTTTCCCATGGAGACAGCTCCCCGTGGCTTACACCTTGTTGGGGACAAAAGAAAAGATCTGGAGATGCTGTTAACCTCAGGAAAGATGCGAGGAAGGCTCAACTGAAGACAGAAAAGTGAATGGGGGCAATGACTAATTGTTTAGTGCAGAATTCCTCATGGTTACCAGCACATAGACTCTGCCTGCAGGAAATTCATTTAGGGCATTTTCCTCTTCAGAGATGAGGACTGACCCCTTACACAATTTACAGGAGGGCATCTTGCATTAAAACAAAACAATTTGTCATACAGTTTCTTCCCAGTCATTTTATTGGCATTTGAAGCAATTTGTTCCACATTTTGGTAATCAGATTTTAGCTCAATACATGAGCATAAAGACAACAATTCTCACTGTATATTGCAAGTTTAACTACCCTAAGCTTGGAGCTTCGACAAAATTACAGATGCACATTAAAAAGTTCCTATTCTTACATCCCAATTAAAAAGGAACATATTTTCAAGTACATTATCTCTCTCCTGTGGACACATTCACTAAAATTTGCATCAAAAGCAATTGGATTTATGGCCCCAGACTACTTGAGGGAGAAGCAGGGTACAAATGCAAGCATCAAATGACTTCAAAACTGGCACTAGCACTCACTTTTTATACTGTTATTTTACCTACTCAAGTTAATATGAACACTGCCAGTGCATAAAGCTGAACATCTACAGAAGTCCTTATCTGGTCAGGACTTCATCAACAGTTGCAAGAGTAGCTGCCATAATTAATGTTAAGAAATTCTGAAAGGACAAGATTACACACAGCTAAATACCTTTTTCAGGCTGCAAAAGATCAACTTTGAATGTAAGAAAAAAACACCCCTGGATATTTTCACATGTACTACACCCAAGTCACTTGGCACACATTAATAAGGTAAACCAATTTTCCAACAACCAGTAGGCACACTGATATAACGCAGAAGCCACTCTAACTATAAAGGAAACCTCCAAGGGCCAGAGATTAAATTTTATTTGCCTTAGGTCAAAAGATCTACCTTAGTCCCTAGCGAGCGCTTGTGTACACCACAAAGCCATTGCACAATTCAGCAAAACTGGCAGCCAGAGAAGTCTTCAATGCTAGAATACCAGAGGGATTATAATTCAGAAGCGAGATGCTTCAGCTCAGCTACATTAAGGAAGCCGCTTCTTCATTTGCATCTGCCTGTAGCCACATTGTATGAACCTGATGCATTAACCAGGCATCCAGGAATCGCCAAGAAAACACTAAAACATTAATCTATCATTCCATCCTCTTTTACATCAAAGGGTCCTTATCAAAGTAAAACATGAGATGTATTTCACTGGAAGGTTAGATACCCAAGTGAGCTTCTTGGCTTACTACTCAAGTCAGAATCTTGTCCTAGATGCCCAAGATATAAGTCACTAATATTGTCTCATGTTAAAGCAGCATTTTAATTGCATTGTATATTTTAATAGATTCAATTTGTTTTTTAGCTAAATTGGGTGTATTTCTCCATTTCTTTGTGGTATTTAGTCATTTATTATAAATTGACATGGCCAACTCTCAAAGTTCCATTTGCATATCTTCATTTCCTTGCTTAATGTAGACCTAGAATTTGATGGACATTTGCAGATATAGACATTTCCATATACAGAAGACAGAACATAAATATCCAATGCAGATGCCAGTGTATTAACACAAGAACTAGCATCACAGCAGCAAAACAAAAACAAAACAACTGTCAGAAGAAAATCACCATATTAAAATTTGCACCAGCACTGCCCAGAAAAGATCCAACACTTGCAAGTTTATGGGTATTAGACAATTCAGAACATGCATTATGACAGAAGTCTCAATTTTTGTATGCAAGTGTTTCCACCAGAAAAATGCATCTGTATGTAAGAAGTGATGTCAATTTTGATATATATGCTTTGTAAGAACATAAAATGAAAATGCACTGTGCTTGCTCTGCCCTGTAACACCTGTTAATGCTCCCATCTCAGCAGTTATGAAAATCAAGCCCAAATAACCAATGATTTCCAAACCTTCCCTCGAACAGAAAATAGTGCTTCCTTAATTTTAACACTGTAGTTTCTTCAATTTCTTTCTCAAATAGTCTGAGAAGAATAATGATCCTACCAATGAAGTGCTCATGTAATAACTGATTTTTACAGTTCATGTTGACATTTGAACATCAATCAGAAGGTGCTTATAGCCACACGTTATCCCTCTAAGACCACTATTCTTTAAATATTTCTATTTGTATGCAAAGACGTGCAAAAAAAAAACAAAACAGGATCTACCTGAAGAAATCATGATGAGGATCAGCACAAATACCCACAGCGCATGAATCTACAGTATCCGTTTGCTCATTTATTAATCATGACTCCATTGTTTCAGGCACTGTTCAAATTAAATCATCCCCTTAATTTCCTATGCTGAATAAGGGCTAGAGCCTCCAGTAGGGATCTGATCACGGGTTTCTCTTAGCCACCTATATTGCACCTATACTTCAGACACTTAGCTAAAAACATTTAAATGTTGGCTATACTCCAAACATTTTATCTGGTTCACTTTGACTCTATGCCCCCAAAAAACCCAATGATAATTTTTAAGAAAAGGAACCCTAAAAGTTGTTCCTACTTTGCACTCTCTGAGGCATCCCAGGAAAACCACCTCAATCCACATCATGTTTTCTGACCATATTATTACCTTGAACACTGTTCATTCTCTCCTGTATTTGTTTGCGTAAGCTCAAAAGGTTATGCTCTCAGAAGTGCTGCTCCACAGAGAGCCCTGAGGAGCACAGCTGTGGCCAAAGTCAAACCAAACTGGGAACCTGCAAAACTAGGAACACAAGCTACAGCTTGACCATGCCAGCCAATGTGTAAACACTGGCATGGTTGGATGCTTTATTTGGGTAAAGAAATAAGAGTCAACATTTCCATCTGTAAATATACAAGAGTGCCTCCACTTGCACATAGCCCTAGCAGAGTCTTTCCTGGCAGCCTCTAATGGTCCAGGTAGTATTCCTTACCTTTGGAATCTCACCTATAGGGGAGCAAGGAGGAGATTTTGCATAAAAAAAAAAATCTGGGAAAACAAAGCTTAGGTCAAGAAATTTAAAAGCAAACAATACAGGACAGAGCAGTTTTTACATCAAGAGCTGTTCACATTCTGCGACTTGGTTAATGCAATGGAAGAAAAGAAAGGAAGCATAAAATGGTCCTTGTCAAAGTGCAGCTTATCCTGTATAATGAGGTTAAAGTGGAAACTCGTATAATAGGATATTAAAAGCATTAATTATTTCCCTTTCTTCCACTCTGATGGCATCTACCTGTAGCCAACGAACGTGACCTTTGTTAAATTCATCCTCTCCTCTTCTCGCCACGCACCTGCTTCCCAAAGAGCGTGCTGCTCAGCAGCACACACCAGCACTGCTGACGTGAAAGCCATTCACTCGCACACTCCTGTAAGCCACGAACACTGCACTGTAATAAAGTAATCCATCAGCACACACAATTCCCACCCCCAAACTCCTCCAGTCGTCTTAACAAGCCACTAGTGACAATGACTCCATGTGTCACATTCATGGCAAAAAGCAAATTACCAGGGATCAGAATATTTCTACTTGAACTTGTTGGCTTCAAGGAAAAGTCATCGTCTCCTCGCCCCTGTGCTTCACTTTAAATAAACTAATACAAGTCTGAAAGTTTGTGTTTCCTAATAGTTTTATCACATAAATCACAGGGCAGGAAAGCTCTTTCAGATGCTCCATTCTTCTTATGCAAACTATTCCCATACAACAATGTTTTCCCCCCATTACTTGTTTGTTGTTGAGGGGTTTTTTTTGTTTGGATTTGGTTGTGTTTTGGTTTTGTTTTGATTTTTTTTTTTAATTTTGTAGTTTATTCTCAGTATTTTCCCCCCATTACTTGTTTGTTGAGGGGTTTTTTTGTCTGGTTTTGGTTTTGTTTTGATTTTTTTTTTAATTTTGTAGTTTATTCTCAGGACACGCGTATTCTTTTGAATAACAACCTAAAAAAATTAAAAACTTCTGTTAGGAGTAACAATCACAGTGTATTCCATTAAAAAATCTTTAACAATATATCTGTGATTAAATCAATTTGGCTTGTCCTTTTCAAAACACTTCTATAACTCTCAGAAAGCATACTGCATATATTTCTTTCCAAACCAACATAGCAAATACAAATGAAAATAAAATTACATTATATATTTCAGGAAATTAGACATGAAAGAGGCATATATAATTAAGCGTACCTACCTGGACAGTAAATGGCAAAAAACTCCATCCTGCCTTTGTGCATAGAACTCTTGATTTTCTATTCTGTGTATTCTCTCATAAGAAATACAAGAATATCCACGAAAAACAAATAAAATTTTTGCTGCATCATAACCCAGTATTGCCCACCGGCACCTCACCCAAGGCAAAAATAAAAAAGCATCTATTTAATCCACCCAGGAAAGACTATATATCTTGAATCATGGTCAACAGGTAGGTTTTTAAGTCTTAAATTCTTTAGTTGTGGATTAAATGCCAGTGAATTAGTAAAATGGACAATAAGCCAAAACAATTCTACTAGAAATTTCCTCAAAACAACCCCTTTGAAGAACCATTATTTTAATTTACACCACAAACACATTCATCTGCCCACGGGACTCAACCATGCTGGCACTGACAGAGGATCACAAAGCCACTTCAATGGCTGTGACAGCAAAAGCACGACGCATGTCTGTGTGCTCAAGACCAGGCAGAGAAGGAGAAGACACCCCTGAACTGGAGTCATTATGCCACAGAGGAGCGGAGAAGACAAAAATAAAGAGAAGTAAAGGAGGCAAAATTGTGGGCAAGTGGACGGAACTTTTAGAAGGAAAAAACTGAAAAAAATTATTTACTTTATGAACACGCTGCATTCCCCCCCAAAAAAAACTCCTATTTTTAAAATTTCTCCCAGAAAACCAGTTTATGAAACCATTCAAACATATACTTAAAATTAGTAAGACCTGGACTCCCTCTTTCGCTTTTTGATGAATATTGGTGACTTCAGAGGGGGAATAAAGCAGCATCATTTTTCTATCACAGAACTTAGTTACATAATTTTGCTGTTTTCCTACCATTTTGATAATTATTCCTCAGTTACAAGCCCAATGCTGGAATTCTGGAGTGTTTCAAGTGACAAAAAAAAATGCTGGTAATCACTAAGATACACCTTCAGAAAGGTGGTCAAAATGACCTGATACAGCCCATACCTTTTCAACCATACTTTTCAGGATTTCTTTCAATGTTTCATATTGAACATTGTGACTGGTAACCAATGGCACAGAATCAAGACTGGCAAGTAAAGAGAGTTGAGGTATTTGAGATTTCATGACTGCTTCAGATTACTACATATAGTAGAGCAGTAAAATATTCATCTTGCTGACAAAAATGATTTACAAAGGAGGAATGACTAACACATCACTGACTACTCTGAATATTGTTCCTCAACCTGATGGAGCGGGATCAGACAGACAAGACTGAAGGCATCTCTGTAAGACAGTTGGAAAAAAAACCCAGTCACCTCAACTGCCAAGAGACATTATGGCAGATCATTGCTATAAATCAAATGAATTTGAGTCTTCGGATATTTTTATTTTAATAAATTTGCCAGCAGTGTCTTCTTTTGAAATTAATATATCTGCTCTAGTGGTTTTCAGTTTTCCTTGTAAAATAATGACAGCTAATAGGAAAGCACTGTCATGTATTCTGACTAAAGGTAATGTATACGTGACAGCTGTGTGATCATCAGTAGGGAAGTATTTCCAAAAGACAAAAGGAATAATTAAAATAAGCTTGCAGTCCTAGCTTTGGATTTAAATGTTTAAATGTTTTAATTTGAAAGAACAATGACTCCTTGAAGCTCCTTCACAACCAGTACTGACAGCCTGTCATTTCTTAACCAATGTTAAAAAACAGTTGTACAAGTCTGAGTACCAAACAGGAGATTATGCCTGATGATCCTCAAAACACTGATGCTTCCAAGAGAGCAGAGATGAACAGAGCTTTGCAAGCTTTTGAAGTATTTACTCCAGTAACAAAGCACCTTTGGAAATAATGCTAATGAGAGAAATGCAGTGAGCCTGGATCGTGTTTATTTAACTCTCTTCATAGAATCACAGAATGATTTGGGTTGGAAGGGACCTTTAAAGTCCATCTAGTCCAACTTCCCTGCCTTTACTCACCACGAAGTCAGGTGCACATCAGTGGCAAAAAGTTTGCAGCTACATCCAGACAAGGGGTTTTCATTAAAATACAGGGCTCCATTTTAGAAGCTTGTGATGCTTCTCGAAAGTTTTATTTTTCCATAAAAAG
Organism: Antrostomus carolinensis; assembly: GCF_000700745.2. NCBI lineage: Eukaryota > Metazoa > Chordata > Aves > Caprimulgiformes > Caprimulgidae > Antrostomus > Antrostomus carolinensis. The sequence goes on from NW_010307138.1 coordinate 49,984, forward strand.
CTAAATTCTCCTTTTTTTGTGTAATATTCTGCCTGAAAACAATTTGATTCATCTAGGTAAGCAAAATATTTTAATGAAAATAACTTTTTCCCCCCAAACAGCTCTAGGACAAAGCTCAAAGGAAAAAGGCCCCCTTTTCTAGTGAACTGCTTCAAACATGGTGCAGCATGTCTCTGGGATCTTCTCTTCTCCCAGTGAAGAGAGGATCACCCTCCCACTGAAGCCGGTGGCTTCAGAGCCACACAGGCAGGAACATGCTTCAGAATAAAAGATTCTGCATTTTCTCACTCTCTTTTTTTGAGAGACATAATGAAACAGTAGAAGAATTTTAATTATTTACATTAAAGCAGAAACTTAAGTCCCCATCACAAAATAAAAATGTATGCATGTCTGAAGTGTTTTCTAGCTAACTACAAGACAGAAGTCAACACACTTGGGATCGGTGCCCATCTGCAGGCGTATACCAACAGACCACTTGCCTCAGGAGAAAGACTGAATAAATAACCTGGAAGATAGATAGTTTGATTGGATTTCAGTGACATTAGTGTCACTGGAAGAGTTGTGGCTCCAAATGTTTCTGGATCCTGCTTCCCCTTCTCCTCTGTTTTGCATCCTTTTATGATAATGCAAAAGAAAGCAGAACAACACAGGTTTTAATATAGCAGATGTTTATTAGAAAAAGGTCAAGCATTCAAAGAAAGATTGAACCTCCAGACAGCGAGGCAATGCATCACCTGCCTGAAACAAAATAAAACATTCTAATATCGTTGAACTGCCTTTAACCACAGAGCTAAAAGGGATTTTCTTTTTCCATTTTAGATTATATGTGTCCTAAAAAAGAAAACACTGCTGTAAATATTTCCTTTAAATAAAAACTTTTTGCTCTAACAGATTTACTGGTGACTAAAAGAAATCCATCACAGCAAAGTAAGAATGGGAAATACCAATCAAAGTATTTTCCTGTGATTTGTGTTTTGGCTTCATTTAGCTGTTTTGATTTTTCTACTGTCTGAATTATTTATTTCTTTTCCCCTTCAGGACATGCACATCACATTTCAAAAACAGTAAGAACAGCAAAATCTTTTTTTTTTTTAAATTCTTATTCAACTAACCAAGAACCAGAGTTATACCTGGCAGAGCCTTGGAGGTTGTACTGAAGCGGCAGAGACTGAGCCGTTAACCACAAGGAAGAGGAGATGCATCTATGAGCAAGAAGAGAAACATCTGCACGAGACTCATTAATGAGTCTGCCCTGAAGGCATGCGCCTTCAGGGTACCAGATACTGCACTCAATAGTGCCCCTCAGGCCAGCAGTTCTCCCTGACAAGGATTCCTGATTGGGTCACCACCATCCTTAGAGAGGATCCTCAAAACCAGCAGCAAGGTCAAACCCGCTGACCACCTGTGATGCAAAGAGGCAGATTCCCAAGGAGCCCCAGTCTCCTCCAAAGCCTGCTTGTTATTTCTCTCTTGTATTTTCCAAGTAGGAAAGAGGTAATTCCAAAATCAGGAACATCCATCCCTTGTAGTTTGCTGCATCCTCAAGGTTTCTTTCTAAAGGTCTGGACTGTCATGCTACAAGATCTTGGAAGGAGCCTTAGACTAAAACACTACCACTGTATGAGCGTCTGAGGACTCAGTTATACCCATAAAAAACCAAAAATAACATCATCTCATTAGAGCTCAACAACAAAACTCCCACCCACGTCAATGGGTTAAGATTTCACCCAGAATATTTGTGCAGTATCTGATTTTATTTCTCTGGTTTTCCATATATGTTGATCAATTCTCAGACAAGTATTTGCCTTTGCTTACTGGAGAGGATAGCTCACTCCAATAAACATTCTCAAGACGTTATTGATATCCAGATTTGCAATAAATTTTGCATAGGAGGTGATATACAGTAATGAGGAAACAGCATCAATGGAAAGCCAAGTTATTCTTACTCTAAGCGTGCCACTTTGCAACTTTTCAAGTGTTCAATAAAATATAAAAGTCATCCAAAGAGTACTCTACATATATAACATTTTCCTTGTACAGTAAAATGCATCTTATTGATTTATAATGTACTCTGAAGGAGAAAAAAAATCTAGTCTATAAACTAAAATGTAGGAGAAAGCGTGACTGTCTGTTGTAAAGGGAACTCCATACAGTATTGAGTGGGATACATGTTCTCATAATTTCCAATAGACTGATTATGTTCTACCATTGTTTGCTTCACCATAAATATGAAGACAAAAAATGCAACTATAAACCTAAAAAATAATCAGTACTTCTAATGTAACACAATTTAAACAAAGTTTGTTACTTAAACTGAAAGCTGCTAAAAAGTATTTGTTAGAAGTACTAGAGAATAGGATCTGTGCCTTAAATAGGCATACGAGTAAACCGAGTTGTTTGCTCTTCAGTTAAAACTGAAATTCTTTAATAATTTACCAACTTTTCATAGGACTGTAATTAAAACTTGAGCATGTTCAGAACAGTATTGCTGCTGTTTTTCTTCTCTTATCATTAACTTCAATTTGGGAATAAAAATTTATTGAAAGTATTTTATCAAGATAAAGCATGAGGAGTCACTCACAGCTGGATACGAGGAAAATCTTTTTGATTATTGTTATTCCATCAAAGCTTGCGCAAAGTAACTAAAATCACCTCTGCCTCAGGAAGATGAGATCTGTGTTGTTATTCAAGACTATGTAGTAACTGCATTTGTTCTCATGATAACAGAAAAGAAATAATCTGCTACCATGTTTAGGAAAGCAGTACACCAGAAAGGGCTTTTGTAGTAAAACATCCTAGAGCAACACTGAAGAGAGTCTGCAGATAAAACAGAACTGTTATTCATTTACTAAAAAAGTTTACTTCAGCTTACAACTGTGCTGTAAAGAACTAGCAAAACAATTACAAGTGAGAGACAGTCACACTTTGCGGCTCAAAGATATTAAACAGATCATCTATAAAAGTCTTGTCCTGTTACTGCTGTACGTAAAAATCTCACTCTAAAAATTGAAGACCTTCTGTAGGAAGTTTTTAACTGGGATAGTTCAAGTTGTGAAAGGTATAACTCCTGAATTTGCAGAGCTCTTGGTATGTACAGACCAGATTGGGAGTGCTTTTAATACATTAACATACTATTAGCAGTCCATTTATTCTTGATTTATTTATGAAGTTATATATCCTGGAAGATGTATGAGAATTCTGGAAAAGTTTTTCTTCAAGTTACCCCTGCTATCCACTGCAACACACTTATGTAGGGCTTCTTTAGTTTTAAAAAGTTACATGTCAAAAGCACATCAATCCAGCTGTACTGCTCATTAGGGAAGATTAAGAACACAAAGAACATTAGCTTGTATTCACTGGAGCAATAGTTTTGCTAAATAAATATATTTGGAAAATGTTGCCAAAATGGGAAGCCTTTGAGTCTATGAGATAAAAGGAAAGCTGGTTCATCTGCATCCTCTAATAGGAAAGAGAAATTAATTGACTGCCCCACTGGAAGCAAGATTCCTCTACTGCAGTTCACGGACGCTAGGATGCCTGGCAATCTTTCCTCTCTCAAGCCCCCAAGTAGGATTCTCAGCTCACATCCACAGGATTGGTCTTTACTGAAAGTCGCATTTTTCTGAAGGAGGATAGCCTTGGCAGGGACCAGAAAGATAGAGAAGACAAGTGAAACTGAAATCAAGGGTAAGCCCAGGTCACACTACACTTAACACAGAAAGCAATATTTAAGGACAGATTTTTAGATTAGGCCAATCTCCAAGTAGGTATCACCAGCAGATCTCCCCTCTGAAGGAGTCACACCTTCAAAACTAACCCTTGCACTTAAAAAAAAAAAAAAAACAAACAAAAAAAACCCAAAACAGGATTGGGAACAAATTCACAAATTCCACTCAGTGCTCATAGATTCTTCCCTCCTTTTAAAACATATATTTGTACAGTTAAATTCCCCATAAACAGCATAAATTTCATAGTCAATAACATCTATAATTAGACTTTCAAATTCACACTGCTGTTAGCTGTCCTACATGGCACAAGTTTTGCCTGAAAACAGCATTTAAGGATTTTGCTTTTCCTTAAACTATCAAACTTGAAAGCCTGTTAGATAAGATAAAATTTTCTTGAAGAATCAAACTAAATTAAGTTTATTTGAAAGATCAAACTGTAAGGACAAGATTGAAATAAATGTTTGGTTGCAACAAATGACCTGCTATATAAATCAAACTCAGAAAGGATATAAAGAAAGAACTTGTGTAAAAAGCAAACATTGGTTTTGTAGATTCAGCTTAAGAAATGAAAACTGTAAGAAGGAACCCATATGATTAAAAGAAAAGTAGCTGCAAAAGAGTTGAGGAGGCATCAGCTAAAACACAGGTTCCCTTAGTCAAAATTCAGACCACGCAGCACTGCAAATGAGGGACGTCCCCACTGCAAACTTCAGTTGTAAAGCACAGTAACGCCAATATTGCTGTATTTATCATGGAGCAATTTAAATTTGACCTAAAGAAATGCCAAGAGACTTGATGCATCTTTGTCTTAGATGTTCTCCAAGGGCCGCATAAATCAACATAAACCACGTCACCCTCCAGTACAAGTCAGAAGCTGCACCCTCCATCCAAAAGATGTTGTGATGTCGGTGCTTTGGGTGCAGAAGAGATGCAATGCCATTTATTTTTCATCCATTATTTGCTTTTGTGCCAGTCCCAAGTTTTGCAACTTCTCTAGCACAGTTTGCTATTTACTTCTCTGTTTCTAAGGACTTCTTTTGCCTTTTGGCCAGCTCTTCCATGGATCCTGATACTCAATTAACATTCTGTTCACTGAGTAAACTTTCCAGGATCTTTCATAGCCCATTGCATTGTGTTTAAGGTGGAAGAGAAATAAATGTAGACCCTAACTCTTAGTTATAAATATTTATTTTACATTCCAAATGAATTTTCACTGCCAGGTCTTTCATATGCAAGTAGCTTGTTATACTGCATTGCAAGCATTATATATGTTAAAGTGTAAAGGTGGACAACCTGTGCCAGTCCAAGAGTTGATTCCAACACCAGGCACTACACGCAAAACAATACAAGCAGTTAATTATTTAGAATGCATTTTTCCATATAGCGAAATGCTCAGCCAAAGAAGTAATCTATTTGAATAATTAAAATATCTTTTACCTTCCTGCCCTGCAAGGCTTGATCCCAAGTTCTTAGCCTAGACCTCCATTTCTCCTCCATACAGTATGCTCAATTTCCATTTATGTTTTGAGCGCTAATAGTGGCCCGTAACTTCAAGTACTGCTATTCAGAGTCAGTGCATTTTCCCTGATTAATTACTATGGAGAGATGATACCTCTGGGAATCAAATACATCGTGTGCTTAACTTCAGAATAGACAGTTCTTGTCAATAACCTATCCAAGCAGCTTAAAACTTCAATAGCCTGGTTCCTTATATACTGTAAGTGGTACTGAATATTCAGTTTTATTTCTCTGTTTCCCTGCCAGTAGGAAATAAAGAACACACTTTTAGCTAAATGAGAACTGAAGTGCATTGGAAGAGTGCTATAAATTATATGCAGGCCACCAAATAAAATTCAATTTTCAGGTAATGTGAAGGTGTAATGCGTCTGGAGAAGCTGTTTTGCATATCACACAAGACAGCAGGCAATAAGTAGCAGGGAATGACTAAAACCTGATCTGTCACATGCAACTCTTTGATTGTTCCCCCTACTTTACCTACTCTAATCGCACTGTTGCAGTGTTGATTCAGAACACGGTGGCCCATGAAAAATGTCACCGTTCTGTCGATGTTGCGGATCCGCTGGCAATTTCAGCAAGCACTGGATGCACATAAAGGGTGATAAGGCACTACATCCTGCCATGCTCAGCAGGTTTTCCATTTCCTCCTGCAATTACACATCAAACTGTTTTAGCTTCACAAGCTTCGGCACTATAAATGGCCTCAAGGCAGAAGTCTGCTTCGCACACTGATGAGTCTATCTTCAAAGCAGAGTGCAAACTCAGGTTTTGGGGAGAGATTTTTTTTTTTTTTTAAATACCCTTTTTCCAGAGCTTTTAAGAGTTTACTTAGAGATTATTCCTACCATTATCTCCATGTACTCCAATTAACAGGCAGTTTTATATCAACAGTAACTGGAGCTGCCTCTAAGAGATAAAAGCCATGCACACACTAAGAGCAAGCCACTGTCTGCCTAAGAAGCCTGTTCATAGCACTGCATCTTTACACAGTAGGCTTCTTTCTTTTGTTTTTTTTCTTCAAAGCTACCTGGAATTCCAGACTGATAATAGGCAGAAGAGTCTGGTTTCGATACTCAAAACCTTGCCTTGCTCTACAGCAATGCTGCCACAACTGTATCTTTCTCCTGTTGCTCCGCTGAAAGCAGTTCATGCATTCTGGTATAGGTATTTCAAACAGTTTAACTTCACAGATGTAACACCCCTTCCCCACCTCCTGCATGACTGTACTTCATTTGTAAAGGAGGGGAGGCAGCTCCTTCACTATCCTGTGCAAAGCCAGTGCATCCTTACAGACATATGCTGCAGACCTGGTCACAGCTGTGGAGACAGCCACTTTTGTTCTCTCCTCACCACTTTCATCTCTTCAGCATACAGATCCGAGAAGATACGTAGAGAGTACCAACAAGATTACTCTAACAATACCAGAAAGCTACCCTCTGATTTCATACTTGCTCCCAAAGTGTGTGAACACTTTTAGACTATAAATGTAGCTCTTGCCTTTCTGGTAGGCTGAGATCTTTACAACTGGCAAAATGCTTGTAGCATCTGAATTTCCAACAAGCAAGCTGAAGGCTGGGATGGATGCTAAACTGGAAATAAGGCAATGTTAAATAATGTTACTGCTCTCCACATTTGATTATAGCAGCAATTGTGATTTGCTCAAATGCAGATATCGAACTTTACATACAAACAATGAATCCCAGGATGAGTCAAACACAACAGCAGTGGCATCAACGGACCCAAACAGAGGACAAATCCCAAACAGAAATTACAGCTTTTATCTACTCGCATTTTTCATGCTGGCCATGAGAAGTGAGATGAGATACAGCAGAAGCCATAATCCCCAACTCATGACTAGCTATGACCAAAACCTCCACCCACCTCTAAGCTTCAGAGCCCGCTGGAGGAGTCCACCAAACCCAACACCAAAACAGCTGTTACAACATCTGCAGCTCCCGTGATGCGTACAGCCACTCACACAGAGTTCTCAATAGCAATGAAAACCACACAGAACTGCTCCAGGTGCTGCCAGTTGCAAAACATACTTGCAGTTTCTCCCACAGCCCACCCCTGAGAGACCATTAATGAGGTGTTGGGACTTAGAGAAGAAACCACCTTTGCCACAGCACACACAGTTCTTCTGTACCCATCCCCTCACAGATAGTCACACAGCAGGGATCTGAGCTGCTTGAATTGTACCCTTTGCCAAACGATGGTAACAGCAATACAAGAGAAGTCTTCGGACTGGTCTGAAATAATAAATGGTTTGTGTCCCTTCCATCTCTGCAAGACAGCATGACAAAAGGACTGTCAAACAAAACGTGAAGCAGCAGCATTTAGCCACTGAAAATGAACAGGAACAAACAGCTCCTTGCATGCCATAACTGACAGCTTGTTCCTGTGCCTCTCCAATGACCCCATCCATGACAAACACGGACCTTTTTTAATATGCCTCAGGGTGTGTTAGTATTCATTCCCAATCTTTGAAAAGCTCAGTTGTCATTGCTGCCCAAAATCAGCTTTGGGTTCTTTTTTTAAAAAAAAAATAAAAATATTCTGAACTAATGATGTTTAACATATACCTAATTTTCTGATTAAATCAATTATCAAAGCATATGCATGTACACCAGCCCTCCCAAGCAGGACTGCGCTGTATCCATTTTAAAACACGTTTTAACTTCCTGAGCAGCAAAGACCTTTCAGGAGGGAGTCAACAGCTTCAGGCAGCACATTCAAAGTAACAGAATGATTACTCAGATGAACCGACTTACAACTCCAAGCTGTCCACATTTATGTAAAAAGAGAGCATCACACACACGCAGGGCTCCAAAACTATCAGCATTGCCAATCTAACCGATCCCACCACCAGGAAGCAGGGAGATGCCAGCAAGAAGCCAAAAGAGGACAGTGGATACCTTAATAAAACTTTGAATATCAGTGTGTTGGTAGGCAAAACACAGGGCCAGTCAAGATTTATCTACCTCTTAGATTCTGATCCATGCCTGGGCAAGAAGCACATCTGCCCTGAGTGTTTCTCATCATTAATACCTGCATCTTTGACTCTACCTTTGCCATCCCACGACAAGGTACGCGTAGCAAACTCAGAAGTGTTTGGCCTTGCTTTCTCCTCTAACTTAACCACCTGCTATTCACAACAAAACAATTATTTCTTTTTTTTTTTGGCATCTTCTCTTAGGTAGCATTGTTACAGCACTTGCTGTAACTCTCAAGATCTGCTCCAGATTGAAACCTCAAAGATAAGAAAAACCTCTTCAAAATAAGCAACTATTAAAGTATGGCTGGTGGGTTCTTTTGATGACAGCTTTTTTTTTTTTTAATCTGGAGATGTTGGCCCATTCTTCCATTTAGAACTACAAAGAAGAGAGTAAGAAAATCAGGCGAAATGATGTGGGAAGGAAGGTGCAGATAAAGGATGTCAATGTGAAATAAAGACCATGCTGCTACCAATAAAAAGAGTCCAATAAATTTCATATATAACAACAACTGCTTCTGCATAAAGTCTATTTGCAAAGAAGCAAATCAGGACACACTGTATTAAATACCTGTTTAAAAAAGCCTCATGAAATGTTCCTCACTATGGACTCCTCTAACCAGTGCCATAACCAAACCAGACTAATCAGAAGCACACCACTCTGAATTTGTCTTTTGAATTTGAGGTAGGTCCAACCTTGCAAAGAAGATTTCAGCGGCTGTTTACAACATGTACTCTCACAGGTGAGGCCTGGATTAAGCCCTGAAAGTCTCCTTATGAATAGGAGTGTAAACAAGCTGTGGTCAGAATTTGAGTGGCCTCTACTCCATTTAGAATATACAATCTGTGAATAACCCTTATCCCACCATGGTTAATAATGTGGTTGTGAAGCACAGATCTGAACGGCTGCTGTAAGCTGGTTTAGTTGTGGCTGCTGGTCAAGCTGCTATCAATCAGCACAAAGAACAAGAACGTCCTTCCATCTTTAGTTCCTCAGAAAAGATATATTTCAAAGAGTCTTTAATGGACTATTAAATACTACTGAGGAAAACTTAACCACTATCACTTACTTAACCAAGAAATTATGGGCATTTTCAAGAAAATCGCTTACCATATCTGCATCAGTAAGTGATTTCAGTGAGTATCTTTGTTCACTTTATTCTAATGTGAGCTTTCTGCAATACATCTGCAGTATATTTTGCCTGAACAATTACACCAAACATGCAGAAACAAAGCTTGCAAGAGGGAGCTATAAAAAGATGGCATGCCACACCAGCCAAATGGGACAGAGTAACGGAAACTGCACCTATATGAAACTGCAGAAACTACCAAAGATTCAGCAAAAGAAAATTATGCTTCTCAGATATATTAGAATTATTTGAAATTCAAGTGTGTTTACAGAATAGTTCAGCTCCTTCAAAGCATAAATTGCAAGAGATGATGCTCAAGTCATTTCTATTACCCTGACACAGTTGACAAATGCACCATTGGATGATTTTATCACTATACAAACTCATCATAGCCATCAGCACACCACTACTGGTAACGAAAAGCACTTTATAAAATGTCCTGTGTGAAATTTAAAATTTGCTATGCCTCCTATCTGACAGCTATCACGTATTAAGCTCACCTTTTAACTATGGTTAAAGCCAGATGAGTACCCAAGTAGCCTTGGATACCAGCACTGAGAATAGCTAAGCAGATGGAGTTCAGAGAAGCTACATAACAATATTAACAGCACCTAAGTTCATACAGTATATTTCCTCCAAGTACAACGTGTTATCTTCAGGTGCAACATCAGCCATTTATATAAACCCTGACAGGCAGTGAAGATCCGTGCGCAGTCACAGCTGAAAACAAAAATTAATGCAGGTGGTTTTCCTGCTTGAATGTATGTTTTGCAGGCAAGTTACACAGCTCTTAATCCTGTGTAAGCGCGGTGCACAGTAACGCCAAGAAGTTACGAGGGCACAGACATCTTTATGCTTTGCCTACGTGGCAATCTATATTTTCTGTACACAGATTTATTTCTAAGTGATCCATATGCACACCATTCCCAGAGCCTGTATAAAGGCATACTTCAATAGCATACAAAATAAAATAAAATCATTCAGGGTGTGGTGAAGGGCAAAAAAGGGAAGGTTGGCATAAGTTATAATTCAAACAAAGAACTTGAAGTGAATCTAAACTGCAGGAAATAATGGAATTGGCTCCAAAACCAAACAGACCACTGATACTCAATGTGATGAAGGTTTTTTTTTATTTAGGATTATTTTTTTTGAAATTATCATTACTTGCTTGTTTCCAAAAAACTTTGGGTACTTTGTGATGCTTAGGAGAAATCATGCCAATGACATGGGCAAAGTTTGGATGCCTACAGACCTGGCAATACTGGAAAACTCCAGCTGCTCAGTTTATGCTTCTCCCCTTCAGGACTCAATCACCTCTGTGTGAAACAGCTTCTTCGTATATAAAAACATCTAATCCACCTAAAGGCTATAAATGATGAAACAAGGAATCAAAATTCAGGTATTGCTGGATAAGCCAGGCAGTAGATCCAATTTGCATCATGCAAGCAAACAAAACTTCTGCAAACTGAAGCCTGGAGAAACAGAGATACCTTCAATGTGCACATTTCTTGCTGTTTAATCAAAATTGTTTTCTTTTATATTTTTGTGTACGTTTGATGCAATTACTGAAAAAATTTTTAGCTTGTTATGCAGGTTGTCAGAATAGATGATCTAACAGTGCCTTCTGGCCTTAAAATCTATGAATCTTTGATATATTTCTCAGGAGCTGGTGGAATATTACCATTACTTTTAAAATGCCTAGGCATATACTTCTCTGGCAATCTGCAAGTTATTACTCACATTTCATTTACTTAGTGCTCTACCTTCCCAACAATTTGAATTAAACTTTCTATGGGGGAGGCATGTCAGGGTACGCTCTCCAGTATTTCTTGGCAATTAAATTCTAATTGTAGTGTGTTATCGGCATTGAACTGAACACTTTAAACTGGAATATTTAAAAAGCTAAACAGTCTTGCTGAGATGAATTCCCATGAAGTGTGACTGAACCCTGCTTCTGTCCATCTCAGCCTGGCTACGCCAAGGGAATTTGCTCTGATCAACTGGATGGACCCAGGAGTCAATAAACCCTCTGACCCTGTTCTCACAACCAGGACATACAGAAAAGGCTGCAGCACACTGTTTCACACAAATGTGCTTTTCTTCCACCCAGATACAGCATGGATGCAGAGGCAGGTTGGGATTAGCAGTGAAACAAAAACTGATTTATGGGGGGGGGAAGGAATTTTAAAAAAATTTAAAAAACATGTTTTGAAGATGGTCTGCAGCATGCATCTATGGAAGAAAAAGGTTATTTATAATGCAGGGTCCAGACCCCTTCTCAGCTAGTAACACCACTTCACTTGGAAATTTGCAACTTAAACCACATTTTTAATGCACTGAAAACATATGCAAACCCACATTTTTAAACCATTTCCTCTCCTGTTTCCTCTGTATGCCAGCTTACTGCCGTACTTATAGTATTTCACTGGCTTATTAACACTGCAGCCGCACAACAAGAATTACTATAACCAGCATCCAAGCTGAAGCTACATCTACAGGGGTGAGTTTGTCAAATTACCAATGGACAACATTTCTAACAGCTGAATTAGAGATGTCCTGAATTCTTTCCTGCCTGCAGCAAGTCTCTGCCTTATTAACTATTGACTTTGTTCCAGAGTTGTCCAGTAAAACTGCATATTTAAACCTAATCTGCATCAACTGGAGCTATCTACAAGCAGAAGAATTTTCTGAATATAGCACTGGAAGTAATGGAAATATTTCCTCTATAATCAGAATTATACTTTTCTCTTGAACCTAAGCTGCTTTCTGTGATCCACAGCTGCTTTGTGGTACTAACCATGATTATTTTTTTTATATACTATAAAGCACCAAAACATAAGGCTTCTATGTATCTTATTTAATGGCAATAAACTATAAAGATCAATCACTAAGAACATCGAAGTCCAAGCCTGAGATTCATTTCAAGTACACCCAATGGCCAACTGCAGGTTTGTGATACATTTCCAGCTTACCCTTAGGATTTATGTTAGTAAATCCATTGCTATCATCTTTCCCACATTTGTCCAGTATTCATATCCCATAAAAAGCAGCAGTCAACGGCAGAAATGGGATGACATCACTGTAAAATACTCTCCAAAAAGCCCTGCTGGGTCCCTGCCAGAGTGAACCAGACTGCAAAATCTTCCTCCTCCCTTAGAAGACCATAGCTTTGTACAGAGGCCATTTCTCATGTTTTCACCAGTCTTTCTTCCACTTGGAGCTTGCTAATTGGTAAACTGCTTAACCTCTGTTACTGTGACTATATTTTGCTTGGAATAGCTCCTGAACAGATTCTTCTCCTTCTATATTTTTGGAGTTGGGAGATATTTCCAAATGGAATGACTGTGGTCAAAAGACATCACAAAGTAGCTTAGAAAAATCTTCCCTGGAAGAAAATCAGAAAGAAATTAAGGATGGAGAGAAGCAGAAGATTGAAAGGAACCGGCTTCAAAATGGCATGAGAAAAAAAAAAAACAACCCAAACCTGCCACGGGTGTGGGCACAAACTGGGGACAAAGATGAGGTTCTTCCTCACCAGTATGAACGTTCACACAACAGTGTTGGTTTTAATACAGAGGCCCAAACAAAGCGTGGTAAATCCAACACTCCTCATTACCAAACCTTCCCCATAAAATAGTATCCTTCCTAAAAAAGATGATCCAGATTGGGGGAAAGGCTACATGTTTTTTCAATAGATCTTTTTCTTTTCATCACAAAAGTGAGCTCCAGCAGCTCTCCCATGGAATTCACTGTGAAATAAAATTTGCAACCTGGCAGCAGAGTCTTATGAGCAATATACAATCCTTCCTGAAATGCCCAGGAGGATTCTATTGTTTTGAGGCTTAATTTTCAATTTGCATCTTTAAAAAGGTATGATTTAATCCAAATTCACTGGTCTGCTCATTTATATTTATCTGTAAGAGACCACATTTTAGTTCCTTTGAAAAGAAACACAGTAAAAAAAAAAAAATTATGTTCAAAATTATTCTGAGTACTACTCATATTTCTTGTTTTATTGCAATCTGCTTGGACAGAGATGTGACTAATTTGTTTTCAAGGGCCTGATTCTGCAGGCACTCGATAGTCAGTAATCCCTTTGTGTTCTGCATGCAAAGCAGCAAAAAGAGAAGGTCAAGTGGCATAAATCGGCACAGTTTCATTGCAGTCAATGGCTTTAGGCTGATTTACACCAACAGAGGATAAAATCCTATATGTCAGAATGAGAAATACAGAGATATTTTGCCCCATGCTAAACAAGCCTCGCCTCAACAATGACAAGCTGAAAACTAACTGCAACTGGAATCAATTAAAATTCATCGCAAAGCACTTACTACCTTGCTTCAAACCAAACAAAAAGTTGTGCCTCGCAGCTTACAGTATCTTGGGAATGTTCAAACCAACTCCCTTCAGAAAAGGCTCTTGACTGTGTTTCTATAACGAACAACTTAAGAACTGTAAATGCAACGTTAACTGGTGGTAAAACCTTCAGGATACACAGTGATTTTGTAAGAAAGCAATTAAATGGATAGTTATTTTGAACCTGTGTCCCCATTTAAACTATTTTCCTTGTAGTCCATCTGCCAGAGAGCCTTTAAGGCAGACAGGAAGATGCAATACCCATCACAGAAAGCTTCTATTACACTAACATTTTCAAAAGACCTACACTGCTGACTATCATGAGTCTCATTAAGAAAATGCAAGTTGCTCCACTATCCTTAAATATATTAGTTCCATGGGCATTGTGTACAGAAACGAGACGGAGCTCTTACAGCAAATGCAACCAAGAACAGCATTGTGCTCTCCACCCCTGCTGTTTTCCTCGTGTATCTGAAGATAAAATCAGGGTCCTGCTATTTGAAACCCAGTCCCATCTTCACTTTTTCCACAGAAACTATTGGATTTCCAAAAAATGGGGAAGGGAGGATGAGGGGAGCTTTCACAGTTCTCTCAGCAGGAAAAAAGTTTCTCTCTCGCTCATGACTACCAGATGGCAAAACTAATTCCATGAGGAAGATGAATTTTAGGGTTGATATTTTTACTACACTTGTTCAACAAAGTAAATAAAGAATGTGAAGAAAATTATGTAACTCAAAGGAGATTTTCTCAGCATGCAAAAATTCAGGAATGAATTAAACAGCTGTACCTGAAGAAAGAGGAGATTTTTACTAAGGAAAATTCACTAGCCTATACAACAATGCTCATTTTATTCACCATATCATGAACATTGGGCTGTATCAGCTATCTGCATCAAAGCTCAAAATACTCTAGTAGTACTCTGGGATGAAGTCCTTACTTATTGGAAGCAATGGGAATGTGACTACATCAGTCTAGGTAAGATTACAACATATGGATGTGATGTTGTTACAAAGATTGATGAACATGATTCCAGACTGATTTCCATGTGGAAACTTTCCCACCTTACCTTTCTTATTTCCTCTACAATACTAATACCTTCATTAGCAATCCTTCTCTGAAGGCAAAGAAAATCAAAAGGTCAAAGCCTTAATTTGTACAAATCATAACGTGGATGACAAAGTTTACTGCTAACCTTGACACACCAGTAATTGATAACCCAACTACACACTGAAAGCAGTAAAAAACAAACAAAACCAGAGAATTCACTTAGTGGTTATGAGAATTGCTGTTACTAGTGACATCAAAAGCCCTGCAACATTTTTTTTTTTTTTCCTTCTAAATCCTGGAAATGAGAGGTTACTGGAAGAGTCTTCCTCTAAAACAAATATATAGAAAACTTTGTGAGGTGCAATACAAAAGTTGGGTTGGAAAACATGAAATTACTGTACATCTGAAGTCTTTGAAACCAAGGACCAAATAAAGAACTTTAAAACACAACTGGGAACTCCTTCCACCTATCTCAAACATCTGGAGATTGACTCCTGAGTTTTAGGTTGGGGTTTTTTTAATTTTTTTTTATTTATTTTGAGACTGGCACAGCTCTGATGTAGTATGTTATGATTCGGACAAATTAGTCCTTTAGAGTAAAAGATACTGAAGAGAATAAAACAGATGAGATAAATACTATTTTTATACATTTCACTGACTTTTCCAGTCAATGTTGTATTTGCGAGACATTCCACACTGCGACCTTCAAGTAGATCTCTAATGTAATAGCATTAAGTAAGTGAGAATTGAACTAACAGAGCTGAAGTGTTCAGCAAAACCTATCACCGAGGCTGCTCCATCTGCTTTTACTTATTTAGGAAACAGCAGGTTTCACATATTTGAGATGAAACGAATGAGAAAACATTACAGCAACATAACTTCCTTCAACTGAAAATATCCACTTAACAGATTTTAAAACAGATTTCTAATACATGTAGGAAGGGTTCCCTGATTTTTTTTTAATTGGCTCAGTAAAGTACAAAGATGTTTCATTTCTCACAGGTTTACTTCTGTAACACTTATTTGTTTAACAGTTTTGCAGTGGAAACGGTGCTGCCAGCTCATGCTGCTTCTTCCTACATAATGTTGCTAGAATTCACCCTTAAAAATAAATTTAAAATGTGGGCCTCATTGCTGTAAATTGTTTATACAGGTATTTCATCTTGCACCCCTTTCCCACATGCTGCAGGTTCAGGATGTGTTGCTCACCAGCCTCAGAGCAGGTAGGTTTTTTGGGAAAACCATTCTTGATGCTGGGTGCTGTAAGCTCATTTCTGCCCTCTGAATCTCCCCAAAAACTACCTTCTATCAATCAGTTTTCCAAACACAACTGCTTCTGCACAGCTCCACAGAGATGCTTCATGAGCCAAACAATTCAGTCAACATATCTGGGGCTTCAAAGGCTTCTCTCCAATAGGATGATGTGATGATAACAGTCAAGATATCATCAGTCCTGTGCTTTCCTAAGGTAATCATTCCCATAAACATACAGACACACACACACACACATATATATATATATATATATAAATGCAGAGATATATGCACTCACTTGAGCTGAATTGGGTCTTCTGACTTCAATTCAGCAAAAATCAAATACATAAGCTGCCTCACTCAAAATCTCACGCATCCACAATATACTGTGCACTACGGACATTCTGAAAGACTTCAGTCTCTTGACTACACCTGCAGTTTTTCTCTCTTAAATCTATACATACACTTAAGGCACTAGAGATATAATAAATGAAGAGTGAAACAAAAAAACTAAAGGAAAAACATAAAGCAGTAAATTTTGCTTCAAGCCATCCCACACCTGACAGCATTACCATTTCCCTGTGCAATCATCATCAAGAATCATCATGTAGCTTTTTTGCAACCATCATAATTACAATTAAGTTTCAAAGAATTACCTCCAAGCCAGGTGCTATATACAGCTTTAATGTCACTGGTCATTTCTGAAATGCTAAGAAGCATAAAATTTTTCTGATGTTTAATGCAACAGCAACCTACCATTGTGACAGAGTGTGCTAGCTGTGAAAATTAAATAAATTAGCTCAGTCTTCAAAAGATGGCATTGTTAGTGATGCTCAGCAACTGCAATGTTATTACCTACATGGGGGGAAAAGGAAATCTCACTTTTGAAAGTAAAATAGAATTCACTATTCTTACTTCTACATAGAAAATTGAGTCCAATGAATGGAATCAGGAAAAAGAGTAAAACAGCAAATATTTTCTCATTTTCAGGCAGCCAATTTAAAACAGCTTGGCATTTGTCACAGTTCCATAAGCTTTATGGTCAATAATAAGTGAAAGTAGTATATAATCCTACCACTTTAATTTATCATGGTTGCCAGTCACATATATTTCAATAAAATAGTTAAACCAATGCATGAAGATCTTAATATTTTTTAAAATGTTACTTACTCTAATTTTCAGATTTTACTTGAAGTGCAAAACCAAGAGCTGAGATCATGTAAGCACCACTTAGGAGAAGCACTGTCCAATGGGGGGAAAATAATCTGAAAACTTTATCCATGTACTCAATAGTAGATTATAAAAGCTGATTAAATCACATTTGTCCAGGTTAACATACCTGCAGTAAAAAGATGTTATAGGAAAGCAAATTAGAGCCTGAAAAAAATGAATTTATAAGAGTCTGAAACTGTAATCTTGCATTCAATTTTAAACCCATCTTTCCACTTCAAATACTGGGGCTCTGTCTATCTGACCCTAAAACTGCCAGGAGTGCAACCACAGTTCCTTAATGCTAGAGTTGACATGAACTAGATTAAGTAAAAAAACCAAGCAGAAATAATTTGCTTACTTAACACATCAAAACCAACTGAACAGTTGCATATTTAACCCATAAGCAGATCATTATTTCAGAATTCATCCTGCATTATGAGCAGTTATTTGCAAAAAATTAATTATCACCTGGAAAGTTACTTGGTAGAGTTTTCATTTTACATTCTAAACCATAGAATAACAAGCGTAACACAGTGGTTTGGTTCATCAGGGTTACAATCTTAGATTTTGATCAGGTTGAAACAAACACCTCGGTATTTTGCAACGAACATGTCATCAAATTGTAACTACCATTCAACACTTTGATTTTATGACTGCAAAATTTACTATTGAATTTAACTGATCTTCTGACCATTTCTACAAAGCTATCTGGTTCATACAGAAGCTCACAATAAAAAAGCCAGCAGTGAAACCAAACAACTCTCCTACCTTGATGAAGGCCTCAGTTTCACCATGCTTCAAAGCATAAATTCACAACCACTTCCAAGGAAAAATGCTGTCACTACATAAAAAAAGCATTGCACACCAAAAGTGATCATCAAGACTGACCTTGATCCTGGCACAGCATACTCATGCTGACCAACACTCGAGTCTGTACACAGTCACAGTCTGGAAAAACAGCAATTTGTTATCCAGAGTTTTACAACACAATAAAAATTATTAGCAGCAGATCCATGGGCTACAAGATGCACAGAGTCATGGTCAATGTCTAACACTCCTGTTGATATCAGTGAGGACCTCCTCTAGCACCAACAGTCCCATGGTATTACAGATGGGAGTATAAGACAGACAAGAGCATGGACATGCTGGTGGGAAGTTCATTGAGCTTCTAAATATGCCTGTGCTGAGGTTAAAGCTTCAGCAACAGCAGAAAGTATCCATGAAATACTTCATTTTCAACAAATTATCATCTGCTTGCTTGTCTCCCAGATTCTCAGTGAGCTATTCAGGGCCTATGAGGTGCACAAGAATTCAAAAAACAAATGGTCAAACATCAGCTTTTATTAGCTGGTCACAGAAGACCTACATATCTCATCCCCCTGGCACATATAAAGGCAATGCAACATCATTCAATTTTGTTTTGGTCATTTTTCTGCATAACTTACTAAGCTAAACATATATTTATCTCCCTCTTGAAATATCTCGCTAAAGGCTAAAGCTCCTGTTTATTTGTAGAGACAGAAGATATATCTCCCCACAACTGACAAACATGCTTGAGGTTCAAAAAAATGCATTAGTAATAGGAAAAGGGCAATTGGTTGTTAAATGGCATATTCCACATAACTCCTTTAATTGCTAAATACATTTTGCCCAGAGAAGGAGGCATTAAATGGATATAATGGCAAAAGATGAACTGTATGTTACTTTTTCTGTCCTGCATGGTGGCAAAGTTCATGCTTCTATCACTGTTTTGGCAAACAGAAAGGGCTGTAAATCAAATTACATGTGGAATTTGATTTACAAATTTTTCAATGCTGTGGATTATTACGTTGAATGAAGGGATCAAGTTCCTTGAGCAATCTTCATTACATGATAAACTAGGTTCTGCTTAAATGTACTGTAAAACCATGTTTCTAAACCAGTCCATGGATGAAGGTCCAGCACAGTCTGGTGGGTTTTTTTGTTTGGGTTTTTTGTGGGGTGGTTTTTGTTTTGTTTTTTTTTTTGGGGGGGGGTTGGTTGGTTGGTTAGTTTTTTGGTTTGGTTTTGTTTTGTTTTTAAGAGAAGCAAAGGAAAAAAGAAACTTGCAGCAGTCATTATGTAATGCAGTGCCCCTCTGCAAACTCCCCTTCCTCTTTCCTGTCCATTTTGTCCCATCTGTCACAGCCAACACATTTCCAGTTTGCACAGGTCTTTACAGTTCTTACTTTACCACTGAAACCTGGTTACAGAAGTTTATCAGCCTGAGAGAGTCATTCATTAAGAAGGGGAATCCTTTTTATATGGGAGTAATAATAATGAAAAGATGCATGAAGCCTGAGCCACAGGCTTGGCTATACAACTCCCGTATACTGTACAGCTCCTATACACAACATCTCATTCGGGACTTTTTCTGATGCAGTCAGGTTGTCCCAAGATGCATAACACTATTAGACAGATTAGTAATAGCTTAAATTTCATAATGAAGCCCAGAGTAAACTGAGTAACAAATCTGAGACTACAAATTTAATAGCAGCAGCTGCTACTGATGCTAATGCAAAACTTTATTTGATTTGGTAACAAAAAGGGAAAATATGGGCAAGGAAATGCCACTGTCAAACAGTCCAAAGGCAACTGTTTTCGCAAGACAAATGATAGTTTAATTTACTGGCCATGGTGAGTTTTGCAGTGAAACAAACTACAATCTAATTACTTGCTGCAAAACAAGAGCTTGATTTGATTTTAGGAGAGGTTCTCTCTAATTCCCTGTTATTGTTTTGTCACTGTAAACTTAGATTTTGCTACAGGGCCAGTGAGTTTAATTTTCAAATCAATTCTTGATTTACACACACGCCTTGACTGGTGTGCATGTGTAATGTGCAAACGGTAAGTCCCCAGGCATGACTGTTATACAAACAAACATAATTGGAAAAAAAAAATCTACCTACCTCATTTCTACACACATAGATCTTGGGATTTAAAAATAATAATTACAGAAAGCCCTCAACCACCTGCATAAGGAGAAAGCAGTACTGAAAGCTCAAGAGCCTAGAAAATGTAAAGCACCTGGCACAGAAAACACACACCAGTAAATAAGCAAATCTTAGATGCAAGCTAGGTTTCCTGACTATCTATAAAGCCAGGTAACCACAGGTACATGTTAGAAAGAAGATTCATTTTGCATAAACTACAGAAAGTAAAACAACATTTCTGCTAAGAGAGATCTCTTGTAAGTGATGTTAAATCGTTTAGAAATTATTCAGTTTATGATTCCTCTGAAATTTATTTGAAAATCATCAAAGAGGAGCACATCAATTTTGCCACTAGATGCTCTTCTCGCTAGATTGCTCTGTAAAAGAGGTTATTTAAAAGCATTTTACACAGTTGCCCCACATATTTGCAGCTTAATAATCTGAAATACAATGCCATCTGAAGGCCTCCAAGATGTATTCTTGGAGAAAAATGTAAGGCAGGAGCAAAGTCTTTGGAAGGCATTTCAGGAGTGCTCGAAGGAAAGCCAGGCTCTCCTGGCTGATGTGTAGCTTGGCCGGTGTTCACATGGCCCAGAAGAGCGTGGCATGGGCAGCACTGGGCCTTGTCCGAAAACATCACAGGTTCCATGTCCAACACCACTGATGGTATCTCACAATGAACTAAGGCGGCTCTACAAACAGGAACTGCAGCAGAAAACTCACCTCACAGATGTTTTATTTAGATAGATTAATGGCACAGGACAACCAGGCATTTTTAAATGATGAGGAAAGACCATACACACATCACCACCTGCAGATTAGCATCAAAAGTTTTACAACACATGATTTAGCTGACCATTTACAAACTTTTAAAATAATGCTCCAAGTAGATCTTGAATCACAGACGACAGCAATCTCCACAAGACAGAACTTCTCCCTCTATGCACCAAAGGCACCAGCAGTGAATTCAACATCTGCCATGCTTAATGAGATATAAGTTACAACCAGAAGAACATAACCAAACCATGACTTGGAGATGCAACCTCTCCCTGGGTTTGAAGCGCCTTATTATTTTCTCTCATCCCCAGTCAAGCTCTGGCAGTGGTGAGGCATAAAAGCAAGAACAGCTTTAGACACAGAAAACCCAAAGTGAGCAGGTACACAATAGCAAAGGAATCAAAAAGCCCATGATCTCACAAGCAAACAAGCAAGATGCAGTGAAACACTGCTAAGAAAAATCACAATAGCACAAAAAAATTCATTTAAGTTGACTTGTAAGAATGAGAGCACAGCTCAGAAACGTGAACAGTTCAGGTTTTGTGCTGGGTAACCAGTGCAAACTAGACATTTCTTCTCAGAGGTATTCTTCTCACCTATTCCCCCACACACAGGTAATCTTTTGTCAGAACAGAAAAAGTTATGTCTGTGTCAATTGCATATAAAAAATAAAACTAGCACTGTCTTTGAGGACATAAATTATTATAAATAGGAATTAAATTAATGTGCCCCACCTTATTAAATTAAAGAGAATTTTCCAATGGAGATTCAGTGTGAGACTGCTCTATGGGAAATTACAAGCAAAATAAACAGTACACATAATTACCTAATGATGCTACCTTGCTTTTATTAATGTAGAATGAAAACAACAGCTAGTTTTGGATAGAGAAAGTTCAATTTCTGGTAACAGTAACATCATTAATTCCAAGTTTATTCTCTGTCCCTGTGCCTGGAAATGTGCTTCTAGTGAACAATTAGATCACAGGAAACAAAAAGACATAGTAAAATGATAGTTGGCTAAATACAGGAGCCCAGTACACTTGACATTTTAGAAGGACTGTCTGTTGAAGGCACTCGCTATCTTCTGCCTTTCTGAAAGGAACGTGAAATAGGGAGTTTCTGGTGAATGTGGAGACAGTCCGAGATTCTTTGAAAATGTCAAATTTAACAGCATGAGGAAATGTCTTTTGAATCAGAAGATGAGAACTCAGGGGAGTTGAATTAACAACATAGCACAACATTTTACCAAGTAATAGCACTATATTTTTTCTTTTATGGAGCACTGCTCGGGGCAATATTTAATCTCTTGAGTTTAATGAACTTTTAAAACTACTCAATAAATACTCAAGGCCATGACAAGTACAATCATAAGATAAATTTAGCCCTACTCCAGCAGACTATATCACTTTTTGTTATTAAAAAATGTTAATTTTAATATACTAGGGGACTTCATTTCTATAAAATAAGGTGTCAGGGTTTCTAAATTCATATCAAAATGGTTAGTTTTCATTAGAGATGTTAAGTACATTGTCATTTTTAATAAAAATACATGGTGAGCCTTTCTTTCTAGGCTAATAATAGGACTTTGGATAAATAGTGCTATCTATAAAATGTTCCAGCTCTCAGCAAAGCTTCCTTTAGTCATCATGGAGGTTAAGATTTCAGGAAATTATTTAATGAATTGAATACAGATAGCTAAAGAATTTGTGATGACCTCAAAGTGAAGACTTAGCTAATTATTGCAAATTAATATATTCTGCATAGAAAATAATGGAGCTAGAATAAACACATAGATGCTACACATCTATGGGAACACTAAAATAATATTACATTTAAAAGATACAGGTAATTCACATTTCAAATGTGATGAAATCAAACAACTGAACTAGATCAGAATTGCTGCAATATCCTGGCACATGTATACTGAATGCACTAAATTATTTCATGGCTTTGAATGGATGAAAGACTCCAGTACATGGGCAAAATAATTGTCACAGTAAAGTCAACAGGAATTTGTCACTGTCTTCAGTGGGACCACATCCCTTTTCTGTCGCCGTTTATGCAAATGGAGCCACTCTCACAGTAGTATCACTCACCAACAACATCCCTAAGTTGTTATTCCTGTTAGCATACACCCAGAGGAAATGCATTAAAAGAATGGAAAAATTGCAATGTTAAGTATTCAAAAGGTAGGAGACACTAAAATTGAATGTAGGCTGTCAATTTTCTCTAATTTCAAAGCATTTTTAGTTATCATTATAAAGAACATCTGTCTGCAGTTGCTCAGGAGCTGCTCACAACTCTGTCTACACCATCTATTGGTATCAAGATGGCATATCAGAGAAAACAAAATCCAAGTGTCAAAAGGTTTTGGTCAGCAGCACAAGAACA
Source organism: Antrostomus carolinensis (assembly GCF_000700745.2). Taxonomy (NCBI): domain Eukaryota; kingdom Metazoa; phylum Chordata; class Aves; order Caprimulgiformes; family Caprimulgidae; genus Antrostomus; species Antrostomus carolinensis. The sequence goes on from NW_010307138.1 coordinate 73,340, forward strand.
TCAAAGAAACAAAATTCAATGTACCCAGGTCATCACACTGCCACACACACACACATCCCTCGTTTAAGACAGCACATCCAAGGACACCCTCCATGTTGCCTTCATACATAAATACATTGCTCCTTAAATGCCTTTAAAATTGACTTCAGTTTTGTATATATGCTCTCTGAGTTATCAGACATGAAGTACTAAGTAGTCTTCCCATTTATTTTTCATTACCTCCCTGAAAAATGGAGAAAAATCAACTGCTGCAATGCTTTTTGAAATATGTTTCTGAAAATCTGTATATTGATTTAACCTCTTTCATGCCACGTTTCTTTCAATTCCCAGAAGCATGTCTTACTAAAACATGCCTATTAGCTTCAAATAGCAGTCAGGATGTACCATGAGTTATGCAAAGATTCTTATGAGAAGTACCTAATTCCATAGACAGGAATTTGCTCACTTTAGCTTTGCATATATAAGAGACCATTATATTTCATCAAAAAAAAGAAGATCAAACTTAATAAGCACTCAAAAAAAAGGGGGGAAAAAAAAAATGTTAAAAGCCAGCATGCATTCTTCTTATGTAAAATATCTGCACAAGATCTAACGACATAAACACATTGCTTTACATCCAAAAAAATTACGTATGGTGCCTCTCAAGCCACACAGATAATTTGCACTGAAAGCATCCATGAAAAGTGTTCAGCATTACAGAGAACTCATTTTACTGCTTCTTAAATTTTTTCTCAGTCTGATAAAAAGGTTTAACTGTTTTTATGGGACACAGGAGGTTGTCATTCTGGTCCACTACAGGGAGTGACACAAGTGCCATGCCTAATCAGTCACCACTGAAAACTGTTGTTATTCCCAGCAGTGCTCTGTCAACAAGGCAGTGGGGCCACGCGCCCACACCTGGGCCTTCTTCATCAGCTGCTGTTGTCACATTTAATGTGTTCTGCAAGTACCAAAGAAAAGCACTTATACTTTCCATTTTCCCTTTAATAAACCTTCTCTGTGCCTTCTCCCACTTTAAACGATGTTGGTTCTTGTCTGTTTGTATGAACTGCTCTGCCAGAAACCCTTCCCTTGCTAACTGCCAAGATTGGCCAAGGCACATCTCACATCTCTGCAGCTCTTCTGGGATGTTTACCTTTCTGGTAGATAACACACAGCTGCAACTAGTTTTTAAGATATAAAACCATACAGATTCAAAATGACAGTTTACTGACATGAACCAGCTGAATATTCAAACAATCTCCTGGGTGATCTCTTAAATCAGGAGGTCTCATTTACTTAGTGTTCTTCCTGATCCATACCTGCTTTGGCAAGAGGAGGTAGATCAAACTCGATGTCACCAATGCAAGAGCTTCAGCAGAAGGCCCCTCCACA
>NW_010307138.1:74726-136740 GCF_000700745.2 Antrostomus carolinensis
GCTTTAAAACAGGTTTTTTTCCAACAGCTTCTTAAATGATGCTGATTAAAGCTGCATGTGAGAGAGAGGGTGTGAGGTGCCTTTACATCCTGCATTTCCTGGTCTGCATTACTGGTATCCCAGCCACAGCTCCTCCAGAAACCCACCTGCAGGTGGGCTCCCCAACTTACAGAATCACAGAATAATTTTGGTTGGAAAAGACCTTTAAGATCATCAAGTCCAGAAGTAACTTCTACCCACTCCAAGAGGGACCACAGGAGGTCCTCACACCCATCAGTTCTCCCCCTTCCTCACACCTTTTTCCAGGAGTTGATGCATAAGAAAGTGTTCAAATTTGAGCCACCATGCTCTACCTTCTCCAGAGGTGACTGTGCAAGCTGGGCTTGTCCTGCTCAGGGAAGGAAAGGCATGAATTTCACTATTTAATGAATTAAGCACAATCACAGAGATGGCATAGTCTTACCTTTCTTCTGCACTTATACTTTTCAATTAGATCACTTGTGTCAAGGAAATCAGCTGGACAAAATCAGATCATTAACATTACAGGAAAAAAAAACCACCAGGTTTTCCTCTGAATAAGGCGAGTAAAGAGGTCTCAGAGGCTGTGATCTCATCCACTTACACAGGTAGCAATACATTCTTGGGGAAGAAAAAATACAAAAAGTCAATTTCTTCCCTTTTTTTTTTTTGCCACCTATCCATAATTCCTGTGTCTCAAAATTTATCACAAGACTCACTCTTTTAATTAACCTCTCCCTGTTCTTTGTTATTTCCAATGGCCAGACAATTCCAGTGTTTATATGGGGTTTTTGAAGAATGGCAACACACGATGTATTTATATAACATTCTTTTTAATGAATTGTTCTCTTACAAGCACCTCTATAGGATGAGTTTGCCTTTAGCTCGGCTACTCCAGACACAACCAGACAAGCCTCATGTTCAATGTTATTAGTCAGGTTCTGCCACCCTTGCCACTCAGAGTACTAGGCAATATGAATACATAAAGTTAAAAAACAATTCTTAGGTATAACTAGTTAATTCATATGTTCGCTTCTGATGTCTGGAATTGCCTTCCCAGTTGTATGAAAATATTTTAGGACTGGAAAAGAGAAACTGAGTGGTTTCTTCAAAGCCATAGAACCAATAGTCTTTGACCCAGGCTATTCCCTCTTCTCTGATCCATTACTCAGTAGACAGAGCTGTTGATATGAAACCTTAAACACTAAATACATTTACTGCATTAACCACACTGTACTAGACATTTCCCATGTAGCTGAAAAGATGTCTTTTCAAACTTGTCAATTATCTTTGCTGAACATAATGCTACCCAAAATAATTGTGTACATTCGGTGCAGTTTTCCTAAGGATTTTCTTCTCTTTAATTACATGCGGAAGGTTGCTGATTGTAGCTGATGATACAGCTTTGGCAAAACAGAGCCAATGCCATCAAAAGCAGAGCACAAAAAGCAAGATGACCTTTCTGCTGGATATGCAGCAACAGACCAAAGTGAAACAAATCAGATGGAAAACAAGACTAAAAAAAGGAACTCACTATTATTACAGCCATACAACTATGCAGAAAATTTACACAGGAAAACTGTACTTGCGATTTCCCTTCAAACACAGGACCCGATCAAATAGAAAACACCTTCAGCATTTTGCATCTCCTGAGTTGAGCTAAACAAATCCCTCTGTTTGAGGGCTGCAAGGCTGACTCCTCAGCAGATTAATCCCTGCGAAAAAAACTTGGTACTCCCAGTGCTTGCATTCACATTGCTTCTACACAATACAGAGCTAATTTCTATTTCATTAGTCAGGCCCAACCCACATCCTGGCTTACACCTGAGCTACCTTAAAGAGTGGTTGTGAACAAAAACCTGTGTCTTTAGCACATAAAATGCATTCCTTCCAGTTTCCGATGGCGGTTTCCAGTCTTGTAGGAGTAATGGGACACAACTGCTGACATTATAATTGAATAAAGGGAAAAGAAATCATATCTGTCAGTCCATCTTTAGATCACAGGGCCTCTTTCTTCTTCCTCCTAGCTGACCTCTGCAACAAAGCTGTCAGCTTGGAAGAGCTTAATATCCTGAGAAGATAACCCCTTTATAAATTTCTTCCCTGGCTCACTGACATTCTGTCAACTAGGAAAAAACCTGGCCCAAATTTGGGATCACTGGGAATTCTTTCAGCTTGCTCAGAGGCATGTCAGTGCTGTGTGCCTCTGCCCAGGGTAAACTTCCAAAGAGTCTGATGCTGTAAACTGTCAGGAGTCCAAGAACTTCACTAATGCCTATTAGTAGCACATTGCTTATAAATGAGGAAAAATCTGTGGGCAGAGAAGGTTTAATTGTATTTGGTCTTTTAAATACGTAAGTAGCATCATACCAGAAAACACTCACCTCAGCCCACCTACACCCCTCTGTCCCCAAACTTTAATAAGACATTCATAAGGACAGAAATTTCACTGTCCTTTCCCAATTGAAGGGCCTTGTAGTCCTGTTTGACCAAAACAGGAGGCTCTGCCACAGAGATGGACCCGATTTCAACCTGACAGTGCTGAGCAACACCTACACTCCTACACATGGTAGGAAGTTCGACTTAAGGAGCCTGTGAATTAAAATGGGTTCCCTTGTATTCTTCAGAAATGTGTTCTGTTAGTTGAGTTTCAAAATAAATTTAACTTCTTTTTTTTTAAACTCCATCCTGTAACACCCCTCCAGCTACTGTATCTGAAAGCAATGTACCTACAGCTGTACATCAGACTGTGACCTAGAAACCAGGTGCTGAAAATGAGCCATTGGAAGAATCTCTGCTCAAACACAGACTGCATCAATGAAGACATTGGGTCAGTTTGAGACCATCATAAGATGCTGCAGATGACAGTGTAGATGCCTTCAAGTTCCCCATGCTCAAGCAGGGTCCAGGAGTCCCAAGCCCCAGTTTTCAGAAGTCTTCCCCTACTTCAAATCCTCTCACTCCCCCTTACGAAACTCAAAGATGAGTGATGTAGCATTTCTCAGCATGGACAGTTTAAAAAAAAATTAAAAAATAAAGCACTTATACAAGGGTGGTGGTAACCACTGAAGATTATTAGTCTTCAGACAAAAGAAGTGTTTACTTCTTTGATAGCTATCAAATATCATGCGACACATTCAATGCACGCATTTCAGTGTTTGTTTTGCTTTCTAATGACATGAAACAATCTTTGAAGAAAAAACCCTCATTATTCTTATATTGTTATAATACACAGGTATTATATGAAGCTACTAAGGAATTCATCTAAGGCTAAAAGCTACTGCCACTAATTCTAAATATTGTAAGAGAAACCAAGATTTTGAATAATTAACATTTTGGCAGCCAATTTATCTACTATCCAAGTCGATGCTTTGCTTCTCATTTCCCGATTTTGCTGAACTTCTAAGAAGTCTTTGCTATCAAAATCATTGACAGTCTTAGAACCAGAATCAGTCTTTCATTATCTGAAGCCCATTTAACCAAATTTTCCACAATCATTTTTCAGTTAAATACAGCTTTTAACACCTTTCTCCCTGCCCCAGCTGAGCAATTCCCAATCACCTTTTACATGGTTGCAATTTCAAACACAGAGTGGGTGAAAAAGAACCAGGAATAAAAAAAACTCCAAAGAGACTGAGAATCAATTCAAAAGACATTATTTATTAAACCATATTAAGTGAACATATATAATTTTCAAGTTTAGTCATAATAGCCGGTATCTGCCCTTCGCTATGTTAACAGTAAGGTACAAAACCCAGATCAACCAACCCAATATTGGCAGCTGGCAATTAGAATGTTTTAAAATGCATCTAACGGGCAGATCTGATCAGATTTATTGTAGGAGAATTTTGATTTCAATTGCCTGCTGTTGGTGCAATGGAGTATTATTGCCTGTCTTTGCTGTGCACAGAAAACAACATGAAGGATTTTGAAGAGGAAGTTAGCAGAGGCTGCAAGCTGTGTATTTTTTTTACCCTAAATTTCAATGTATTTCTGATCACATTTTGTGGATCTAAGGACACCTGGATAACATGATTAGTACCAGCCTCTCACATTAGACTTTGCATACAAAGACAGAGATGGCTAGATTATTACATCTCTATCAAGGAATAGAGCATTATAAACTTAAGCAAAGGAGTGGGATGAAGCAGAGACAACAATGATTAATGTATGAACAGTGTCCACTCAACCATTGAGGCAGTAATAAAGGTATTAATTCGGCTGCAAACATTAAAATATGTACAGTAAGATGGATTTTTGAACGCTGCAGTGTGGCATACCTTTAATACAGTACATTAAAATCATTCATTACAATGAATAAATACCTTAATGAGATTTGAAACATCTAGCACTCTGAAAGCGGGTGATGAAGTGAAGCCTGATATTGGCACCACTGAACATAAATTATGCAAAAGTAATACTTTTAATGTCATCTATTCACTAGGATTGTTGCTTTTGTTAAATATTCAAGTGTACATCTTTCTAGGACAATATCAAGTTATTCTGTATGAGAGTTTACAACAAATTCACTTACCATGGCCTGATTTGCATAAAAGTAAACAAAATGAAAATATGCATATATACTGTGATTTCCTTCCATTGATTTATTTTTAAGCAAAACAGAAATACATCTTCCCAGTGGTTTAATGTCTCTTTTTTTGTGGTGGTGCATTAGTCCCAAAAATTCACTTGTCACATTAAACATGGTATTCTATGTTAAATAGCAGGCATATGTTAAACTGCATACCATGTTAAACTGTAGGGGTACAACGTGAACTGCTGGAACACTTTTTCCCCCTTATTAATTTAAACAACTTATTAACAAATCAAGCAATTTTATTTAAATTACGCGCCTAACCATGTAATTAGTTAAGTAAAACCACTTAAAGCACATTTTTTTTACCATTTTAAACTGTGATGTTGGAGCCATTATATACTAAAGCAGAAAGAAAAGCAATTACTCTAACAATTTATTTTTTTTTAAGGCTGGTACACAAGTTCTGTGCAGCATAGACAAGGCTGTGGATTTTGTTTAGTGATCACTTATTTCTTTGCTGTGTACAGACACAACTCTGAATTTTGGATTAATTTCAATAAATATAAAAAACTTTATTCTAACTGTTCCAAAGCACTTGTTATTTACATTTGGAAGTGGAGGATTACTCATGCATGGCTGCCTGTCAATTAATCCAATATCACCCTGTGGATTTTCCCATTTGTAATTGGAAAATAGAGCTTTTCTGGTTCTCTGCAGAAACAGCAGCCATTTAACTACAGGTGGTACTTGCAGTGGCAATGCACGCATTTATCCAATGTTTATATATAAAATAAAACCCCTATTTCCTCCAGAGATAGTAAAAGCATTTTTGGAGGTTATTTTCCTGACTCTAGTATTAAACTGAACTTTTATATATGACAGAACAGAAGTTAGAATAGCAGCAATGGGTGAAAGGAATTACCAATCTTAACAGCGACAGTGTAATTTCTCGAAATAGGGCAAAACACACTGGAGAATATTAAAAGAGGATTTCAGGATTACTTTGCAGTTTTATCAAGGATGTAATATTTTACTTTGTCATTTACATGCTCCTGTACTTATTCTCCTAAAATCACTCAATTCATTCTTTCAGCTTGGAAAAAACAAAATGTTTGGGAGAGCACTTCAGAGACTGATCGCCAACCTGTGCCTTCTGTCAATAGCCTGTCACTCAAACATGGGATTTATTGTGATATTTGGGATTCCCGGCAGGTCACTGACCTCTCAGGGCTCTGGTCTGTGATTAGCTGCACAGACAGAAATCCAACCTTTGGCTCTCCAGTTTCCATCCCAAAAGGTCCCTACAAGCAACATCTCCTTCCCTTTCCACGGGTCTGGGGAGCAGAGTCACCCCGGGATGATAAACAGCAGTAATTATGAACACAACCTGGGAAGAACCTGCCCAGCCACAATGTGTTCTTTAATACAGCTTACCCTCATACCACCACAGGTTAACAACATTTGGGATTTCTCCCAGAGGACCAAATCCTGCCTCCAGAAATCAGATTGGAATTTTGGCCAAATCCAAGAGAAAGCCACATTTTGCCTTCCCAGTCCCAATAAGAGTACTACAGCAGGATTTCCTACTCAACTATTCTCAATAGTGCATGTGAATTGCTGGTGCCTTCTAGTCGCTCCCCACAAGTAGAGGGAAAGTGACCCAGAAGAGCACTCGGCCAGGACGCCTCATGGGAGATGGTGACAGTGGGATCGGCTGACATTCACACAGCCAGGCTGCGTGAAATCAAATGGAAAAGCTGATGGATTACTTTGAACACTGGCTCCCAAAACTCCTACATATTCAATGTAGGGGGAAAAAAAAGAATAAAATAAAGATTAACCAAGCGCATATTCCCCACAGTGTCCTAGGAAACTTGGTATTTTACCAAGTTCAAAATCCAGTAAGTTCTATCACACAGCACCTATTCATCAGCTATGAAGTGACACAAAGAAAGTTATCAGTGTCCCCCTCCAGTTCCCTGTGCTTATTCTCCCAAGTCTGCTGGATTCATAATGTATTTATACACAATTATTTACATCCCTTCTTTAGTTATTTCCTAGAAAAGATTCACACAAACATTTTAATCACTGGATATTTCTACAGAGACTTTCAGTTTTATTGGATGCCGTTACACTGACCGGTCACAGTGCTATAATGGTACGAGCCATCGTCCCAGTCCCAAGGGTCTGTACTCAAAAGGAGTACAGTAGGGCAGTACTTGAACTCTCAGGATGTTAAAAGGTCCAGAAAGGAGCCAACACTTCTCATTCATGGAAACTGAACTGAGTGGTCAGGTATCCTGGTATTCTGCATTCATTACGGGAGGTCAGAAAAGGAAAACAAGTGAATCCAGACTTGGGTGTTATCAGGAACCTTGGCAAAGTCCCATTTCCAAACTTTATCTAAACACAACATCTCCGACAGTGTCACACAACTGGAGAGTAGTCATTGACCAACAGCAGGTGGGGGGGATTTACTTTTAAAGCACACACCACAGTACATGTCGCATGTTCCAATAAGCCAAATACTATTTAATGGAAAAATTCATATGAAGGAAAAAAAAAATCTCAGAAAACATGACTCAGAACTAGAAATTACATTCCAATATGTAATTTTGGGGGAGATAAAACTACAGTTCAACTCTGCTGCAGGATAAATAGCTGTTTACTTTCATTCAAAGGCAGAACTCGCAGTGGAAGAGTCATCTCAACTATCACAATAGCACTAACATCACCTAATTTATTCATCAAATGCAGAAGTGAAGCTTGCTGACCCAGTCAAACATCTTTCTTTTTTCCTCAATACTCACTCTGTCCATATCTCTGCAACACACGGCAAAACACAAAGGTGGTACAGCAGCTGTCACAACAGGGGCCATGGACTCATGTTTGCCAAACACATCCCAACCTGATTACATGCTTCAGCAGCTATCATGTTTTAAAATTCAATAGAAATTAATTCCTTAACAATGAGGGCAATTAAAAGGTCTGCATACTATAAATTAAGAATACCTGCTGGCACACCAACATATTTTTTCCAGCAAGACCAAAAGAGCTGTAAAAAAAGCCAAAACCCAATAATACTAGAAGACAGACATTAAACTTCCATGTTCTGATTATGAGGCCGTTAATATGGTTAATGAAACAGTTACTAGTTTAATACATTATTAACTCCAGCACAGCTTGTTGTATAGTAAGTCACATGTAGTAAGTAAATTTTGGCCTCTAATTAATGGACTTAACATGAAGTTAAAAAGAAAGCATTCATTGTATTTGTGGTAAAACATCACTGTTAGAAGGTTAAAACAATCAATGCAATCAGCAGTTCCAGAGCTTATTTGTAATTTTGTTTTCACCATTCAATACTAGTTGTTTCAACCTTCAACTATGCTTGAAATCTGAGCAAAAAAAAGAAAAGATGGTCATCAAAAAATATGCTGATGACTCACCAGACCAACTGTACTACCTGGGAAGTGGGAATTTTCTGAGAGCAAAGTCAGGTAAATAGTGGTTGTTAGAAATAATTCAGAAATAGGGTGATGATCCACACTGGCTTCCTACTCTTCATACAAAGTAAACAGAAATGCCACACATAGTTTTGCCCACTACACTCAAAATGCCAGCACACATCATGATGTGATCCCAACACTCATGGGAGATGGATTTATTGCCCTGCTGTGTTAAAAGTAGAGAAAGCTAAAAGGAGAGACAGGAGAGAGAGGAAAAAAAATTGACATGGCCTGTGCAAACCCAGGAAGGAAATCTGTGAGGAAAGCCCATGGAGATGCTTTTTTTACCCATGGAAATGCTGCGAGCAGCCGTGGAAAGGGGGCTTCCCACTCCCTTGGCACTCAAACGTGACTACAAATCTCAAAACACACGTCTGCAATTCCCCACTCCTAACAGAAATAGCATTAAAAGCCTTCCCTTTAGCTAACTTTGATCAAAATTAAACAGTTACCTTTTCAGACCTAAGCAGCCAAATTAACTTAAGGGGTAAAAGAAAGGAAAGAACAATTTTGTTGGAAGGGGGTTGACTTACCCAGTCATCTGGCAGAGCTCCTGGGTGGCTGCCAGCACCAGCTTCTTGTGAAACACTTATTGTAAAACATTTTGGCCCATATAAATTCTTACAATGTGGGCTTTTTTGTTTTCTTTTTGGTGACAGAAATCCCTTGTGCCCTAATCACATACATAAGTGAAAGTCTTGCTCCAAATCAGCAGTGCCTGTGCTATTGTAACTATTCCAGCTAATATACAGGTAATCAAGATACCAATATTTAAATACAGAACACAGTGATCTCAAAGGCAATATATTTTCCCTTCCTTGAAAAAGCACTCCAAACTCCTCAGCGTTCACTCTGAACATCTTTTGGTTTTGACATATCTTCTCAGTAGCTGCCTCAGACCCCTGAAGCAAGCTCCCACCATAATACAATCAAAATAAAGGAAGTATGACAAAGTGCCCTTCCTTATTCCAACAGCTGGCTTTAACTAATTTTCAGGTATTGAACAAGCTAGTGCAGGTGTGGAACGTTTGTGGGAAACTTGGTGGCATGCAGATAAATGAAAATACCAGCTTCCTGCAGCTAACAATCATGCAGAATAGCGTACGTGCCGGCTGCCACAACTACCGTCAAAACAGAAACGGCAGGGTGTCATCAGAATTCAGGTGGAATACACACAGTGGCTTCCCTTTCCATCATCATTTTATTAAGCAGTTTTCAAGATAGCTAAGCTGCAGCTTTAACAGCCCACAGACTGTACTGTCTTTGGCCACACATTCTAGCATTAAATCAAAAGCAATTGTATGTCACGTGCAAGTTATCATTTGAGGTGAAATAATCATATTTAGGTTTTTCTCCAAGAACAGAATAAGCAAATTGCATTGCCTTGGCTGAGCTTGGGCAGATTACTGGCGTGGCTTGTCATATTTGACCCACAGTCCTGATGCCACCACAGCTCAACTCTTCCTTTACCTTTTAGCAGCGCTAAACCACAAGTCAATAATGGTATTACAGCAGAGGAAGGAAACTCCAGTGGTCACAAGTGAGAAATTCTCAAAGATTACTCTGGGAAGCTCCATGAAATACGGGGCTTAAAATCCATAAATATTTTTGTAAGTAGTTCTTCAAGTTATATAAGAAATCAGACCTCTGATATTGACATGTGACCTTCTTCCCGCAAAGTATCATAAACTCTGAACATGTGAAGATTTAAACTCTAGCCTAGCTAGGAAAAAACATTAGTCACTCAATGCAAAATGGAGTCTAGCAATTTCTGTGCCTAATTTGGAAAACACAATACAATGGTCCACAGAACTGTCTGGGATGTAATTTCATTTTCACATACAGAACTGAAAGGATTTCTCTGAAACTAGGCTAAACAGGCAAACGCAGATTTTACTTGCCAAAAATGGGTACAATTAAAGAGGCAATCTTTTCTCAGAAGCCAACTTTAAATTTACACTCTCTTTAATTTGGTTAAGTTCAAATTTGAAGCAGATTTTTCCACTCACTAGTACCAACATGTGCTTCAAAATGTCTAATCAGTAGAAGTTCTGGATCAGGGACAGATGCTAGCTCTACATGCCAACTGGCCTGTGTTTGCTCACCATCCGGCCCCAAGATCTGCTAAGTCCTCTCCTCCCCATCATTATCATAAAGGTACTCCCAGAGATATGTAATCCTTTATTCACTAGGTCTTACTCTATAAACACACGCTTAAGAAATAATTAGGCTTGTGAGTCCTTATGCTCAAACTTGTGGCTTTTTTCAGTTTGAATGAAACAACAATTTTCAAAACTCCTCTTCAAACTAACTCCAGGACCTCAGGAAACACTGGAGACCTGAGTGAACAGGATGTTCTCCTAATATTTAAGAAAACTGGAAAATTTGAAGAAATGAGGTGGATGGAAATGACAGGGTCCTCTAAGTAATGAACTGATTGTCAGCTGACAGCAATCATTACTCTGTTCCAGAAAAATTCCTTTACAGTTTAAATACTGTGACACCTCTTTGCCCACAAAAGACATTCCACACCTGCTTTTTCTGTTCATTTCATTCATCACCTTTCTTTATTCTTTTACTGAAATACAGTGACAACTAATGAAGTGCTAATATCACATTGAAGGACTGAGCAAGACCAAAAGTCTACCTCAATATTTCTTCACAATAAAGGATCTCTTTAGGTGATCAAATTGTGTGAAAACTTGAGAGAGAACTTCAAATAAATTAAAAAGTGCATTGGAATTACAGGATTAGAGGGTAGCCCTGGGAGAAGATACAGCTGCTGGCAAAATCACAGCGTTGCTGTGACAAGACCAAACACTGAACTTCGTTTCCATATTCTGCATTGCAGAACCTACATATAAAGTGCAAAAATATTAACATGTGTTAAAACAGCAACATTTTCTCAAGTCAGGAAAACACTTTCATTTTTGTTGAAGAAGTAGAAGACAAATAGCATTTGTTCATGCAATCAGAGAACAAGGCACACAGGAGGTCTGGGGATCTCACCCCAGCAAATCTAAGATATTGTGAGCAATCCCCTCAGCTGCATATTTTCCTTGTTGTTAATGAAACAAGTAGATCTGGAAAACTGGCACTAACCAAGCCTGGCTTTCCCATGGTTCACAGTGAGCTTAGAGCTTCCCACAGTTGAAGCAGTTGTAAGGTTTTGCCTGTTGCCTAGATGCTCCACTGTCAAATTAGGTATAAGCTACATGACAGATTTTTCCTTTTGGTAGGAGATTTTTCCCTCATACGCCCACCTATAATCCTTGCAGGAACTTTTTAATCTTTGACACTTCTACTTCTGGCCAACATCATCCGGAATGGGGCAGTGAGGCTGGCCAGCTTGTTGTACAATTACTGGGAAGTCAGAACACAGACATGGGGCACTCGAGCTTTGTGTCCTTAGAGCAGGCTGAAAACCTCTTGATGCAGTGCTGCCTACTCAGAACTGCCACAACACAAAGAAAATAAAACTTATTTTACAGACTATTTCTAGACTAGACAATGAACATGAGCTTTAAAATTATTTCTTTTTATGTTCACTATTTACAGATCCCATCTGTGTATTAATTTAACAAAAGTTCCCTCACCCAGGAACCGTCTTTACTTAAAACACTTCAGCCTAGACAACATGGCAGGAGGAGAGCTGAATCCATTTGACCTTTTATTTTTAATTAAGTTTCCCTTGTTTGTATCATTCGTTCTTCTCAATGGGATATAGACAAATCCATTTTTCTCTGCTCATTACTTTCCAAGTCTGAATAGATGTCTCATTAAAAAAAACATACAAACTGTTTTGGTTCTCAGGTCAGAGGTGGGACAGCAGCCAGTCCTTTACCCGACTTTTCTAACACCAAAAAACCACCATAAAACCAACCTGAGGAATAGATGTTCCCACTTCATTTGCAAGCACAAATGCTTAAATTGCACACACAGCCCAGCCATACATGCCCAGACATTTTTCACAAACTCAATTAAATGCTCCAGTGCTTTTCAATATTTTTCTGGTTGTCAATATAAGGAGATGCACGCGTACAGAAACCTCTGCCTTTCAATCAGCCTTTTTATCTACTCCCAAGACTTCAGCAGCAGTACTATGCTTTGCAACATAACAACGAGGTGCTACAGAAGTGGTCACAATGAGCCACACATCACACTTCAATATTTTAAGGTATTAAGGTTGGGTTTAGATTGGAATTTTACAGGTTTTCCCCACAGTCCCTAATGGGGAAAGCCAAAGGCTTTCCATCTTTAATACTTTTTGAAGAGGCTAATAATGTATGAAAATCAAAATCTCAAATCCAAAATTTAGTTTAGACTAAGCAACATGTGACTATACTAGTTTACTAATTCCAAATGAAATCCAACTTCAGGTTTGTGACATTTCCCCCTCTTTTTAATTTTGTTGTTGTTAAAGGAAATAATCCTGAAAAATCTCCTATGGCGGGATTTCCCCCCCCGCCTTTTTCTTTTAAAAAATATTTCTGAATTCATAGAATCAGAGACTGGTTTGGGTTGGAAGGGACCTTAAAGCTCAACCAGTTCCAACCCCCCTGCCATCAGCAGGGACACCTTCCACTAGACCAGGTTGCTCAAAGCCTCATCCAACCTGGCCTTCAACACTTCCAGGGAGGAGCAGCCACAGCTTCTGTGGGCAACCTGGGCCAGGGTCTCACCACCCTCACAGTGAAGAATTTCTTCCTAATATCTAATCTAAACCTACCCTCTTTAGTTTAAAGCTATCACTCCTTGTTCTGTCAGTCTCTGCCCTTGTAAAAAGTCTTTCTTGTAGGTCCCCTTCAGGTACTGGGAGGCCACTAAAAGGTCTCCCTAAAGCCTTCCCTTCTGCAGGTTGAACAGCCCCAACTCTCTCAGCCTGTCCTCACAGCAGAGCTGCTCCAGCCCTCGGATCATCCTCGTGGCCTCCTCTGGACTCATTCTGACAGGTCCATGTCTTTAATTATTACGTAAGTTTCTGCTATGGGCCTCATTTCACACTTCATTCAAGTAAATCCATCAGCACACTGCACAAAAGCTCCTTTTTCGGAAATGGGAAACCTAAAACAGAAAGAGCTAGGTCTATACTATGAGATTATTGAGGAAACATTTGTCTTTAAACCACCTTAATTCCCAGTTCGCTGCTGTACTGTAACACCAGGCTCATTGCTCTCTCTCTGCCTGCAGCGCAATAGGCTTTGTGAGTACCAAAGGGACTGAAGTAAATTCTTTGTTATGTCTACACAAAGTAGTAAATGAAGCATGCAGCTCAAACCACTCCTGCAGTGGCCAGATCCTTAGTGCTTTTCCTTTTGGAATGGGAGATTTAATGCTATTTTCTTTCCCATATGCTTCATCTTTCAGCTTTAGCATAAAAAGGAAAAGAAAAAAAATCTAAAGGCTTCGTTTCGCACTAACTGCTCCCTTCAGATTCCTAGGCATGTCTTGATGAAAGCTCAGTTGTGATGGAACAAAATCAAAAGAGGAAGAAATTTCACCCCGTGAGATGATACTTAAAAGGGGGGGAAAAAAGGCCTAGAAAAAAAAATTCTTTATTGAGCAATTAGCCATAATCTCAGATAAGACAACAGATCAAACAAGTCCTCTTTAAAGAGTTGCTGTGGGGTAGAAAGAGGTTTTACAAATAATGCTGAAAAAAATAAAAAGTAGAAATGCTGGCAAACTTTTCAATCAAAATTAAAACTAATCATGCAGTTGTCTCTCTGCTCCATTTTCAGAGTGTGAAATGGGTCTGGGAGAACTCCAGAAGGAAAAAAAACTTCCTCCCCAAATGCAGAGCACAAGGAGGTTTCTATTTAACAAGGATTTCTAGCTACTCATTGTGGGACTGCTTGTCCCAGTTGGACCGCAGGAGCTGGGGCAAGGGGACACACAGCCAGGGGTGTCCAGGGACCCAGGAATAGGTCCCAGTGTGCTACTCCTCAGCTTTGAGTTCACAGCAGGTTTCTTTGCCCTCTCCCTCCGCTGACTCTCACCTCCAGGTTGAAACAAGAAAGACTTAAAATAATAAATGATTTGTAATTCTACATTTTCCCCATCATCACAGCTCTGCAGGGACAATAATTTGGAATAAACTTTTATGTACCTGCAATCCCTACTGCCTTAAAACCTGAGCCCACCTTACAAGTCTAATTTCCACAGGTGTCATCTATGAATTAACATGGTGGTGGGCTCCCATGGACATCCGTGTCTATCAACTCTAAACGAACTCCGGAAAAGCAGCTGGGTAATGTGATGTCTAAACTTGTTGGCCTGAATAAAGACTTAAGAAAAACCACATCCTAAACTTGCCATCCTCACTTTAGCCACAGCCTTCCTTGTACACATCCATACTACATCTGAGTAACTTCCCAATCCCAAAATAGTCGTACCGGATTCATGAGCTAACACTTACCAACTTGCCAGATGCTTTACCTCAGATGACAAGTTTTGTTTTATATACGTGACGAAGACTCAAATAAAAACCCAACTATAAATATTTTAATGAGACACTTTTTGTCACATTGTGAAAACCTAATTAAAGGGCTCATTACATGTGAGAGTAAGCACTGTCTAAACAAAGCTGGTGTCGTCTTGCCCTGTGCTTGTTATAAACTCAAGCTAGAGAACCCATCCCTACTGCCAGCCCGCACTCGGCTCGCTGTCCTCTTGCAAAGGCTGGGCTGGAAGTGTCTCTGACAGGTCTGTGACAGCTATTCTCTGACAATGATTTTACTCAGACTGCTGGATTTAGGGCAGCACAGTCTGCACAGTCAGTGCCAAACCAAACGCAGGCTCCACATACACAGCAGAAGGGTTTTGCAATCAAGCAAAAATCAGCTCAGTGCTGCCTTTACCCCCAACCAAAATATCTGCTTTCGAGCCAGTTTAATTGCAGGCTGTTCCAACTCTTTGTAGTCTTTCGCGCTGTCATTTTATTTGCATTACTCTCAGACTTCTAAAGAAATTTCAGACAAAGAAATAAACATATACTCACTTAGTAAGTAGTTTGTTTCTTCTTAAAATAAATGTTTCTAAAAGGGTACTTTCCCTGAGTGATGAAAACAAAACATGAAACAAATCTGCAACTGTAATTTTTTTGTTTGGTTGTTTATTTAATAATAGATCTTTAAATCCTAGCTTCAAAAAGACAACAAGTGAGACTATTACGTTCGAGTTTAATTGCATGCCTGACCTCTTTTATAAATGTTTTGCCCCTTTCATGCAGGGTACTATTCGTTTCCAGAGGTGATTGGGAGTTTAAGGCCGGGAGTCACTGCCTGACCTTCTGTGCATCTCTTCAGATTCATTTACCAGCCATTACATTCCAGCGTGCCCTTCTCTCATACAAAAATGTGGTGATACTGAGCAAGCAGTGACCCATGCCATGGATCAACCTATGGTCTCAAGAATCAAACCAGAAAAGGTGAATATTGGAACATTTTTCCTTCAGCTAGATCTTTACACATATTTTATACTTTGTAGATTTACTACACAACTAGTTTCAGCTGTTATTTAAATGCTTCTACCTCTAGAATATTTTCATCAACACTGCTTGTCCTTCAGAGCAAATTAATTATCCAAAAGTTAAAAACAGGGAACACAATGCAAGTTATTAAACAAGAACTCTTCTATCTATATTATTAAATGGAATTAGGAATCCTAGGTCTGCCACCTTAATCTAAATCCTGAAGTACTCAAAAATGAGGAGCTAGACCTTGGACTGATGGGACCAAAGCAGCCTTTGTCATTCATTAATGACACAGCACATCTTGATAGATGCAAGATGGATTGTGCCAGTGACTGAATGCATGAGGTCTAAAACAGAAATATACATCCACAGAGAAATTGGGATAAAATGGGCTTTGCACCCTGAGAATACATCTTGACATTTTTGTAAGGTTTGATCTTGCAGGAGGTTTTACTGAAAGAGGTGATGCTAGCCAAGACACGAGGATTATCACTTTCAGTGTCTTGTGTTTTTTAATGGACTACGTCAAACTTGGAGTTTACATTTTCTAAGCTAAAAGGATTCACAGCAAAAAGGATTTGGCCAGTTAGAGACACAACTATATTTGGTGCCTCAGAATATCTTATACATACATTAACTGGCACAGAACATATTTCTGTTCCTACTGATGTACCTGGGAGACATCAGGCAGTGTTTGTTTACAACAGTATTTTACATTGTTTACAATCAAAACAAATTCATTTAAATGTAAAGCTCTATCACACTGCTATCTGCCATCTCTTCTCAAATAGGATACAAATACCTAAAAGGCAAAACACTCTTTAAGGGAGCTGACAGCGTATGGATCTACCAAAGGCACAAAGAAATCAGTATGTGAATGAAAAGCAACTGATCCAAACTCAGCCCAGAACAGAGGCTGGGTAGGAAAAGAGAGCTACTAGGGAAAATAAGTTTTTCCTGAAAATCACAGAAATAATTAATATGATCAGAATGGGGTTTTTACCCCGTATTTTGGGGGTTGATGCCATTAAGCTCAATACAATTATATTTTAATTTCTCTCCCAAAGTACAACTTCCATAAATCAAAATATTTTACACAAACAGATTTCAGCTATTACTTTGTTAATGGAAAACTACATATGGAAAAAACACTATATTTTTCCCTTTAATTTTAATAACAATTTCCTTTTGTTTTGAGCATTTATTTTCTGTCAATTTTCTTTTCTTCAAAGTGTCTATTTTCCAGAAGAAGGTTAAGAAAAAGAGGAAAAAATGGTTCCACTCAAAAATATTTGTGGGAATACAACTGAATATTTTAATCAGTGATAGACACAGGCATTACTGTAACACATTTATGCATTAAATACAGTTATTAAGCTTTATCCAGGAATAAACGGGTGACATTCCTTGACGTGCAACAGAGGTAGTTAAAAAAAAAAGAAAATCTAGTTGACCCTTTTGACCCTAATATCCATGAATCCATCAACTTTATTTCACATTCACTTGACTCACTAGTTTCACCTATGTTTATGGGATAAGTTGCAAACTCTATGCAGCAAGGTCTTCATCACTTCAAGGTTAGACAACTCTCAATCAATCAGTGTACCTCCAACTGGTTACGGTTCAGTCAGAATAGCTGATGCTAGCACTCATCTCACTCAGTATTGACAACAGAAATTAAATCCTTACTCAAAACTCTCTATTTGCTTTCCTATGAACAGAGCTTAAAGCTCTAATGTAAAAGATTCTTCACTGGTCCAAGAACAAATAAATTCTCCATCCTGTCTGTGTACCAAAAGGGCCAGAGCTGAATAACTCCCAGTCCATCTGGATGATGTACAGGGAGACATTTTTGGTCCCAGGATCCAGAACATCTTCCTAGAGACTGGATCGAATCCAAGTTGAGTAGGGCTCATACCCTAATGAAATCACAAATGTTTTAAAGATAGCCCTAAAATTAATGATCTTGGAAATATACAGCATCAAAGCCTCACTTGCTTTTCTACTCTTACCTCATGCAACACTTAAATATCAACGTGCCATACAAAATCAGGTAATTGCTATTCATTATGAATCAGCAGAGAGCTCAACTGCACCATCCAGCTGTAGACATCCCACCCTGAACACTGCAGTATGTTTTGGACTTTCGTTGGTTGCACACTTAGCATCCAAGTGATGCACTAATAACATTATTGCTCTTTAATGGCATTTTTTATTATATAATTATGCCAGAAGCCACAAACATGGAAGATATATGTGCACTGGCATTTAATTGCTTTATCATCATGACTATAATCAGAAATGAGGACCTTCAAGAACTGAACCAACTGAGGGTTTTACTCATTCAGTTCTATCAGTCATTATAATAAACACCCCTTAGAAATCTCTCACATGCTCTGCTGTATTTTAAAGTATTACATACCAGAGAGTCTCACTTATGTATTTTGAGTGGGTGGTTGCTTCTGTACAAAACTGTTGCCATTTCTCAGGGTGAAGTCCACTGTGCAATGGGATGATGAATGCAAACATAGGTATTCCCATGCAACTACTTATGGGCACACGCTTTGAGGCAAGCTGGCCATCCCATACTCAGGGTGCCAGTGGAATTGTGTTACCTGTCCTATATCATAAGCTTTTGCACCTTCCCAGCTGCAGATGAGCTTGCCCAAGTAAGCTTCCCAGCCAGGTCTCATCCAGTCACTATGCCCAGCTAAGCAGGTGGCTCCTCATCTTCTCCTGATGCTTGAACACTGTCCCCGTCCCACTGTGAGCACAGGCATGAGAAGCAAGTCCATGCAAGTCAGTGACACAGAGCCAGAGGATATTACTACCTCTGTAAAAATCTTCCATGCAGAGCCCCCAAAAGACCAGACACAATATTAAGATTATTTTTTTTAATAAGGGCAGTGGTATTTCCATAGCAAAAACAAAGCCCATCAGAAAAACCTTCACAATAATGCACTGAAACAGACAGGATTATTTTTAAATTAAGTATGGCTTACTTAAATAGTAGAAAAACCATTTAAGTTCAAAATCCAGAATTTTAAAGAGCTCAGTCCTTGGAATTCAATCCCGTTGGATGGAGTTGTAATTGAGTATCAACTTTTGCTCGATGAAAAAAATGGGAGAACTATTTTCAAGGCTATTTGAAGGTAAGAATTATTTTGCATGAAAGCAACAATTAATTAGCACTCAGCAAGGTTCCCTCTACTGTATGCTGTGAAATAAAAAAGCAGGTCACTTCTGCAGCCCCTCACACCTGTTACAGGTCACAGATCCTTACCTGAACACAGTATCTTATTTGCTGTTTCAGCACCTCAAGGTTAAAGCCTATTTTCCATCCAAAAATAACTGCAAGTAAATTTTGCTTTTGAGTATGACCATACCAAGGGGATAGAATCAGAGACTTCTGTTAAAGAAGAAAAACTCAATCATTGCTACAAAAATTCATACATTTTTTAGAACTATTTGTTGTAAGTTACACAGCTACAGTCCAGACCAAGGCTGGTGCAAGTCAGCACAGCTTTCTTTAGGCTGGAGACAGACAAAGCCTGCTTGCTCCTCTTCATATCCTTTTTCTTAGAAGGACACTTCTAACAGAAGGGCCACCACATTCACCCTCTGTGCTGCTCTTGCTTGAAGATGAATTTTTCTCTGTCTTTACAGACTAAGACAGGGGGCAATCTCCATTTGATTAGTCAAGATGACTGGCTGGCAGATTTAAATTATTTGTATATCAGTATTGATGCTGCTCCCTATTTAGTGTAAATGTAATTATCATTAGGGCACTCAGAGCTATCAAATGAGAGTACTTTGAGGAATGTCAGTGCTTAAGTAGAAATAAATGCATGCGCACACACATACACAGGTAGACTCCAAATAAATTCTTGGTCTCTGTCCCTTCAATCTTCCCCATCAAATTTCTCCTCTGTGTTTCTCCGCTCTCATTTTCTCACACTCTTACAGCGAGCACCAGCTGGGAAAAGCAATAAAATCCATATAACACAAGCTTAAAATTTCACCCACTGCCCTCCCTGGAGCTGTGATAGCTCTCATGAGGTTAATAGTGTGCTCTGCTCCAGTGTCATGAAAGGCTCCAGCCCTATTCTCATCGACATCCAAGAACCTTGGCTTTGTATCTGGAAAGGACTCAGTTTAGTTCATCTCCCCAAGCCCACGGTCTCAATGCCATAACTACATTGCACAGGTCTTGCAAGGCTGATGGGTTAAAAGGTCTGGAAGGGTCTTCACAGGACAAAGACATTTCCAGGAAGAAAGCAGGAAAGACAAATTTTTATGTTGCCCCACAGGGAAAATTTAGCAACAGGGCTGCTCAACAGTCATACCCCTGGCTCAGTCAGTACCAAAATGAAGCTCCACTGGCTAGGACATCAGACTGCAATACACAAAAAAATAAAAGCACAGGACATTGGGCTACCAGACATTTCCTATATGACTTTGTGCAAGTCTTAATTGAGACTTATCTCGCTTAACCAGAGCTTAGAATGTGCAGTCTAAATCAGCCTCCATTACCAACACAGAAAAACATGTTCAAAAAAAGCATTTAGACCTCCCTAGTTGGAGAGGACAAACAACATTCAGGACATTACACTCTATCCCTGTTGACTAAAGGGGGAGCTCATAAAACTAGCACTGGCTACATACCTAACTTCTCATGACTAATGCCAGAGGAGATAAATCGCTCATCCAGGAAAACAAGGCCAAGAGCAGTGCCTGCTACCCAACAGTGCTGGGATGCCAAGCAACCAGAGATGGATGGTCTGCAGAGTCTGCAGACAGATAACTAAAAGAGGTTAGTGGGACAGGTCTCCATGGAGCACACACGTACTGCTAAGCTATCTTCTGGAGATGCAATTTCTTCCAAAGAAACTGATCACCTAAAGACTGAAACGAGATCCCCCAAGCCAGATTCTTCCTACTTGACTGACTTGGGTGAGGGGGTGGAACAAACAAAACAAACCACAAACAAAAAACACATAAACCACCCAACACAACAAACCAACCACCACCACCAAAACAGAGTAACCAAACTAAAACCATGACTCTAAGCTTCCTCACTCTAACACTTTACTCAGGGAAATGACTGCAAGCTGCAAATAGAAGATGATTTCCAGCTACAAAGAAAAAAAAATTACCCTGAAAAGCATGAATTTAATAAAGCCACTAAAGCTTTTTTCATTGCACTATTAGTTAAGATTTTTGAATACATAAATGAGAATTACTTGACTGACAGCCTCTTTATCAATAGTATAATCAGCTTTCTATTGTTAGAATAAGTCATTTATTTCAACAGTAGAAACATTTATTTTAGCTGTAGAAATATAACCCTATTTATTTCCAATCTGCAAAAGTAACCCTTGGTAGTATAAACTCATTTAAAAAGAAAGGCGATTTCTTATCTGCAGAAAGCAGTAACGCCACTAGCAAAGGACAATGGTCTGCATTTTTATTAATGCAAACACTAACTTTCTATTTCCACACTCAAATTTCTAGCCTCAGAACAATATTAATGTCTGCAACAGAACTAAATTTATGGTAATCTCATTTTAGCATAGATTATTTAAGTATCAGGACATTTATCTATTAATCTATCCTTTTACCTCTTTAGTGTTAATATTCTCAGCCTGCTTACAACTTTCAAGGGCAAGGCTGCTTCATCACCAGCTGTCATAATTTAAAAAATTATTTCTTGTATTTATGTAGAAAATGTAAAGTAGTAAGCTATGTCACAAAAGCTAGACAAAGAACATACTTTTGCATACAGTCATGTGCCGATTCCTACTTGACCGAACATGATCATATTTTTAGGTACTATAATTAATAGCTAACAGCTTTAGAAGTCTTACTAAATATTCATTATTAGAGGGGAAAATTGAAGAGGTCTACTCCATTTCAAATGTCCCTGACAACTGCCATTAAAGCATCCTTGTGCAGTTTGTCACAGATATTTATATTTAGTCAGCACAGAGACGGATTGTAGGAGTCCACATCCTGTGTTGTTCTTCCTCTTCTCTTTGTTAAGTACAAGTGCAAAAAAGTGTTGAATATGTTATAAAAACACCTTACACTCTTAACTCCTCTCTAAATACACTTATGTCTGTATCTGCACCAAGTGACAGGAGGTGTGCCTTCTGCAAACGAAGTACACTGGTGCCAACCTTTAAGGCTGTAGCACACCTCCTTTTTTAATGCTGCCCACAGGACCACCAGGATGAGTGCAGTGGCAACATGGAGCCACCACTTCATTTACTGCTGCCTGGCCAAGAGGGACCCTTCCCTCAGCTTGGGCAAAGCCAACTGCACCAGGAGCTTGAGGCTGCCCTTCTCTCCTGGCAAGACTGATTCTCCTAAAGGTCTAAAATGATGTTTCAAATGTCAATCCTGCCCCTAAACAATAAAGCCTGTGCTTGCATTTTCATAACAATTAATACTTTTTCCCTGTTTAATATAGGTTTCAAAAGCCAAGGATTTAAAAGTTCATTTTACAATTGATTGAGATTCTGTTCGGCTCCAGTAATAAGCTTTGCTTGGCCTTCAAACTGCCCACTTTCAAGTCTGATGGAAATGTACTGTACATAAGCAACATATATGATCTTTTTGGTATATTTTTTCAAGAAATACAATTTAGTTTTATTCCTTGTCTCATGAAATCACTTGGAAGTTATGCTGCAACCCTCAAGTGAAGCACAAAGCTACTGTGAATTCAGGAGGCCCAGGGTGCCTGGTACAAGTAGTTTAAGTGGTATGGACTGCTCTTACAATCAGCTTGTTCTCAGAAAGTTAAAACTCAATTTTTCAGACTGAAATGCATGACTGGCAGTAATCCATAATCCTGACACAGTGTCATGGGTGCCAAAGGCCCTCCAGTGAGTGCTGCCTTTGCATTTTTAAAAATGTTTTATGAGCTCAAGACCCTAGAATTAAGTATCTTTACTTTGCAAGCAACCTGCCATCTACTAATGCCATAGGAAAACCAAGCCAAACAAAAAAAGTCAAGCACAGAACAAAGGATCTCTAACCCATAAGTAAAGTCTCTTTATCCCCAAATCCTCCACTTAAAGGGCTTGAGTGTTAAAAGCTAAGAGCTCTCAGCTTCAAGCCCATTACCATTTGCTCTTTTTTCTCTGTACCAACTTGCTTTCATTGCAAATGAACATTAAAAAAGAGAGCAAGATAAACAGATGAGCGTACCACATGTACGGCTGATTTCTTACAAATAACCAGGTTTCCTATTAAGTATATTGTAGCATTAAGCAACACAGAGATATTTACAGTCCTGGCAAAAGATGGACTATGTTATAGTGAATTAGGTCCCCGATCAATTTCCTAATTGCAAGGCCACAGTGTTTACTAACCTGATTCCAAAATTACTTAATTCTCTGCTCTAAATAAAATCATAAAGCAGCCTATTGGTTATTTAGCTAAGAAAGCTGCTGATGCAGCTCCATTTAGCAAGAGGGCGTGGGTTTTTTGTTTATTTCAAAAGATATGGAAGCGTGGAGCTCCTTACACACAGCTATCATCTCCACTGTCTTTCAGTCACTAAAGCAAAGACGAGAGCAAAAGTGCAAGCCTGGAGCAGCCTAATCAGGATTCTTCTTTCCCAAACACTGTCACAAAACCCAAACATTAGTTTTTAAGAAGAGTTACTGCTGTGATCCTGAATGGAGAAATACAGAGCTGGTCACAGCTGGTATTGCATTAACATTTCACAAGGAACTGTGCTTGGAATGATTTCTCCAGGTAAATTCTGTAGATGCTTTTTCTTAAATAAGGCTATGGGTACAAAGAAAAAAGAAAGAAAGAAAATAAAAAATATAGTAGCAGTATATCAAGTAGTCTCCCAGATGGAAAATTTTCAAAGTAGTACGTAGACACCTTACACATCTGCATTCATGCTTTGTAACCTTCATATTTCTTAAGAAGAGATTAAAATCAACACATGACCTAAGCAAGTGAGTGAGACTGAATTAGATTAGTACTTCTTCCAAAACCACCTGAAGTGCCTCTACAGAAGGGAAAGCAATGTCACAATTTTTATCAGGACAGTTGATTTAGGCAGGAATAGCAGAGCATTGCAGGCTTGTGCGAGTCATCCCACCTTAGCTGCTGAATTCACTGTGCACAGGCTGCACCAACTGAGAGGTCCTAGAGAACAGTGGAGGAATTTGGATAAACTTACAAACAGGAACATCAGTAGGTTGTTAGCAGCAAAGATGTCTTACTAAAGCATGACCAAAAGCCAATATTATATGATGGAAGACTGGTGTCCTGTTGCAACTTAGCCACCAGAGAATTCGTGTTATTACCCCAACTGAGGCACATGGTACCTCAGAGAGACAGAAGATGTCCAGCTTCTCACATTCATACAAAACTTGAGGAGCTTTTCACAACAGCACAGACGTTCATCATCATTAGCCTATTCATTTTTAGAAAAGGTGCAGATAAAACATGCACACAATCTATGCCTGCAGTCCATCACCGTGTGCCTTAACAACGGATCTGAAACTTGTAGACAACCTAGAAGCAATGCAGAAATGGTGTGCGTGGAAGGGCAGGAGAGCAGACCCTGCTTGTTCTATCCAATCAAGGAGCTCTGTAACTCAACTATGCCAAACCTGTGAAACAGTTTACCCACCATCTGTATTGTTGAGTAAGGGTGCTACGAGATGACCTCCTGAGGTCCCATCCAGCTGTAATTATTTTATGACCCCATGTTTCACTAGGATTGCAGATCCCTGTAAATGGAGTGCAGTAGCTCAGTGCTACCCTAGGACACTTTCCCCCCACCTCTACTTTGTTTTTCCAGATCTTCCAAGCAAGACACAGCATAAAAGAAACTGAAACACTGTGAAGCCAGAATGACAATTTCATTCTTTTAAGCGTTCTCTTATGACTCCAGGTATCAAAACCACAGTTGATGAATCTATAGGTTCTCACATAACACCAAAAAGGAAGATTGAACCCTACTGAAAAATGACTGTACCAGTTATTTAGCAACATCTGAAAACTAAAATGTGACAGAGAACTTCACCCATCTCATCTCTGACTCCTTTTCTCATATCTTCCATCTGCTGGTATCCACATGACATCTCACAGCTGGATTAGTACTTTTTTAGTCAGAGATTATACATCTTTCTGAGGGTTTATTCTGTGCTTGACAATGATGCTCTAAGGCACTATTTCAACACAACATTATATGAATTATTGTTACTTAAAATAGCATCAACATACTAAAACTGGAGGAAACTTAGTAAAATTCTACATGTGGTACTGTCATTAAACCATCACTACCACTCATCCCCCCCCATTGAGGTTAAATGTCTGTCCTTCTCTACCTCAGGATTCTTCTAACATCCCATAATGACTCAGACCGACATCACATAGCATGTTAATTTGGAAAAGTAGTAAGAAACACTTAAAAACAAGAATAATGAAGAATTTTTTTTTAAATCATTAATAAAATGCAAGGTGAGCAAAAAATATTGGTCCCAAAGTAGAATTTATGAGTAGTCTAGCAGCTGGCGTGTGAAGTTTCTGCCCATTATGATTTTTAATGTCCTAGCTATGATAAAATTAGGGAAATCAGAGGTAGGCAAGAACAATTAGGACAAATAATCCATTCCCCACCAACACAGGATGGATACAAACTGTTTAAGAAAAAAGCATCCCAGTACACAGTAACCATACCATTTACCCTGACCTGTAAGTCCAGTTTCATGAAAATATTACTTCTCAGTACGGCAAGGCAAAATTAATATTGCATAAGAAATACTTACAGAAAGACATGTGATAAAGAATTTCAACTGTTGTCTCTATTCAGGGATACATAATAAGAGGAACTTTAAAGATGAAGAAAGCTCAAAGTTATCCAAAGCAACTGGTAATTCCACCAGCCAGAAAAAGATCACACACAACAAAAGTGCATTTTAATCTATTAAATTTATACATGGAATATCCTAACCTTACTGATCACAAACTGAGATGCTACTTGGAAATGCTGCTCTGCCCTGTCCTCCAACACAGCTCTAAGAGCTATTCTTGAAGAACACCCTTAGGTACATATTTAACTTTAAAGTCATGACAGTTATAGTCCAGCTAATGTAAATGCTCAAAGACTTAAGTCCTGGAACTGGGGGTTCCTAACAAACTCCCACAAGTGACAAGAGCTGTGGATGTTTACCTTACACAATGCTTATTAATCTTGAATGTTTGATAACCTTTTCTCAAAGCTTTCATCAAACCAGTGGGTTTGACCCCAAACCAGTTCACACATTTAAATTAACATGCAAATTATACACTTAGATCACCTAAAATTTGCCTTTGAGGGGCAGAAATTGTTTGACAAGCTTTATGATGATGTTTTGAGAACAATGCAGCTGCTTGCAACAGGGCATTTCAGATGAGAGAAAGCAGCATTTAGCTACATAGTCATTCATTCTGCCTGTGTTGATGTCTGGCTAAATCTCCTTTTTTCCTGGGGAAAAAAGCAGATTAATATCCAACTCCTAATCATTATCACCTGCTAGAACAAAAAGTTTCAGGTGAAAATTATATCATTAAGTCCAACAGCTGGCTTTGAAGATGTCAGTAGCACTTCTAGCTGCAGAGATAATGGAACACCCTCTTGGAAGACTCTCAGAAAGCAGGATTTTAACAATGGAAGCTCAAACACCTTTTTCCCCAGAGATCCAGACCAGGCAAAGACCATGGAATTCTGGGAGAAAAAAGTGATACAAACTGCCATAAAAATTAACATACTGAAAAAGCTAACAGACACAAACATCCCATGCAGATGTCTCTAGCAGGTATCTGAATACATGACAACCCCTCTCCGAAACACTTCTGGAGTCAGTAGCATGCAATGTGACATTAAGGCTTTCAAGTCAACAGGGAGCAGGATGCCTGGCTGAAAAAAGTCATTTTTGTTTCATTGTACTGTGTTGCCAACACTGAGAACTCTATATTCTGCGATTAACACCAAAAGAAATGGCCCCACAACGTAAGGAACACTACCACATCACTGGGAACAAGTGTGGGACACAACCTGGGACACTGAGGTCTGTGTAGGCTTCATATAATTTTTAAAACATGTATTATTTCAGATTACTGTTTGTGCTAGAAGTGGTCTGGATATTTTAACTTAATAGTAAGAAACTAAAATATGAAGAGGATGGTTGAGGTAAGATTTTAATAGTGATTTAACTTCCTTCTTTAAAGCATAGCTCATGCTTCATAGTTTAAGTGAATTTGCATGGACTAAACCCATAGAAAAGCCACATAAACTACAGCCTTTCAAACACTAACAGCAGAAATGATGAGGGCACAACTACCAGGTCACCAGACAGCAACCTTCCTCAAGATGTCTGTACTCAAGAAGAGAAAAATACAGTCACTCTATTTTCACTGAAGTTGGCCTTTTTTTCTTTTTTAGCTTATCTAATTAAATCAATGCAAATATCCACAAAGCTAGACTTATTTCAGTTAAAGATGCAGTTAAATTTCTTTTAAATTAACTTCAAAAAAACAACTGTCAAATAGACTGGATATATGTATTCCTCCAGTTAAATTAAACTTCAGTTAAACTGATGGAATAATTAATCTTAAATGTCAAGAAAATAATAGGAAAGTTTCATATTTACATACAAAAACAAGTTCTGTAGAGTCCTAAACTAAGAATTTCTGTCAAACATCTGGCTTCACACATGGCTAAATTTCAGGGTTACTAACAATTTTACATTCAAAATTTTCAAAGAATTTGTTTTGCATAATTTTTAAAAAAGTATTACTTATATCAGCCTAGGGTAGACATGGTGATCCACAGACAATCAGACTTCTAGGAGATTATGGGTTCCAGCTGTTTGCCTTGCCTAGTAATCCCCCTAAGGTGCCGTTTCCTCATGATACCAGTAATCACTTTTCATGGGTTTACATAAAAGGTGCTGTATATCATCAAATCAAAACAAGGTTATTGCTCTCTTCTTGTTATGCTGAGTATGTGGCATAATCCTAAAAACAGAAAAAAAGAAAATGTGCATTTTTACATTACAATTGACCTGTTAGTTTTTATTCAGTATATAAAACTAAGTGTTGAAGTTGCCCATTAACAAATTGGCTTCAACATTACATATTAAATCATGTAAATATATAAGGTCATACCTGCCCAGTACTGCTGACTTTTCAAGTTATACTCAGGTTGAACAATACAAAGCCGTTACTTGTCAACATATTTCATCTTACTAGTTTCACTCAGCAACAAATCTCAGTCATCATGTTTATTAAAATACAGATTGTTCTTGTATCCTGTTGAAAACTATGGGAGATCTGCCATGGCAAAAAATTCCCACTGCCGTGTAAGATCTTTTGAAGTCTGAGTGAAAAATCAAGCATTTCTATCTCTTTTCTGCATCTGACAGAAATAAACCTAGCGTCACTCTTTTGAGGCACCAAAAATAGTCTACACTTAAGTTCATATAGCCATGAAACTAGCACGAAAAAACAAATAGATTACCCTGGACAGTTCACTCCTCTGTTCTGCCACCAGCAACTTCTTTGGCTGGAGCATCTGAGCCACTGCCAGTTCACTAGAACTAAGTGACCTTCCTGGAATTTGGAGTTAAGGACTTCCAGAGTCTCCATAAGCCAAAATCAACCATTCTAAGCCATTTCCCACTTGCTCCAGCAGGAAAGCTGAATTTCAATGAAGTTGTGTTGATTTACAGTAGAAAGGAAACAGCATTAGGAAGCATCACCTTGGGGTAGTGCCCTTGGGGTGATGCCCATGCAATGAAAATTCTTCTGGGCAGCAAGATCTGAACAGAAAATATACATTTTGTAGACAGGCAGTACTCTGCAAAAGCAAAATCCACAGCAAACCACATCTCCTCCCTTCAAACAGGAAAGCTGCACAAACAATACTGGTGGATCAGGCTTGATTAAAGGGCTACTGTTGTTTCTTCAACCCAAGACAAAGACCCACCTGTACACGGAATTATGGCTGTTCACCAGAAAATGCTCACAGTTGTGCAGCCAGTGTGCTGAGCTGACATAGAGCCCTTTGTCACCAGGTCATTTTTATATTCATTTTTCCTAATGACTGGATATAACAGACACATCAAGAAGATGACCTCTGCCTTGGAATCATTGCAGACTGAACTAGGGAGCAGGAAAGCTGGACTTGTTTGCTGCCACACCTGATGCTGATAGTCCACCAGAGAAATGCCCATCTCAGACCCTGAACTGATAAAATGCAAAAGGCAATCGGTGCCACAGATGTCCCCTCTCCCCTCCACTTTACAGTAGCACAAGTAAGGGCATTTTAGTCTTACACACCATACTTTCACACCATATTTCCCCCAATAGCCTAGAGTAGATGCTTTAGTCATGTTCATGCAGGTCTATGAACTTTTTACTCTGCCACACTTCCCCTGAAATACCAACCTGAGACCCACCCAAGCCCCACATGTCACTTGGTTTCTGCAGCACTCGGATGTGCTCCCCGAGCCCAGCACACAGCAGCTCCTGCCATTTTTCTAGTTTAATTCTAGTTTAACTCTTCAGCTCCTTTCACTCGCAGTACTGCACCAACGAGCAGACACTGCTGGGATAAACTAGTCACAGAGGCAGGTCTCTACATGAAGCTATTTTTTCAATGATTATTCTGCAGCAACATTTATCTCTTCATTTTAACCAACCCGGACTGCATTTTGACACTGCACAAAGCATTTCCTAATGAGTACAGAGACCTTTTTTGTGCAATAGTTTGCTGCTGCTGTTCCATTAGTGTATGGCTTCTGGGAAACAATTTATTGCTTATACTCAGAATTTTAATATCATCATTCAGGACATGATTGCAGCTTTGTTTGTTGCAAAGTTTCTTTTTTTGTAGGAAGTCAACAATCTGGCATTTAAAAAGATCTTTAAAACAGAAAACCTCCAATCTAATACAGAGGTGGTATTAAATTTTCTGGTCTATATAGACTCTCACTGATGAGATTAACATTAAATATATGGTTAGACAATGTGAAGAACCTATGTTTGCAAAAGAACAAAATAAAGAGACATTGGATGAAAACAAGTTATTTACAAAGAAGGATCTATTGTGTCTACACAGTTTAATAATTCAAACTACAGCTACTGCTCTCCAATAAATCAATTTTTAAAGCAATCCTTGTAAAAACACCCTAACAGCATGTATATAGGTCTTTTCTACTATCTGAACAACCTTCTATGATGCCTCTGATTATGATAAGGATCATCATTAACATCTCTAAACCTCAATAATAATATTAATGAAGAAACTGGAAGCACTGACCATTTGGTACACGTGAGCTACTTATTAAAGAGAAACTCTCCAGCAGCAGTTCTTCAGATGGGAGTTCGTGTGGACATCTTTATTAAGATTAAGCTACACTTCCCACAGTGAAAATGCCAGAAAAGCCAGTTACAGTGAACTAGAAGCTGATACACCAGAGGCAGCGTACTTGACAGAGACAGGTAAAATGGGAAGAGTATAAGACCTGGCTAAGAAAATGTGCTTGGTGTTTTGAACAACAAAAACAAAAAAGTAATACAGATTTTACAATTTCATATTTTCTACCCATCTATTTAAGCTTAAATAATAGTCTGGCTACAATCAATATGGATTTCTGTTGCTGACTGCAAGGTTTCACTCATGATGTCTAAGTGCTACAGACTAAAATACAGATTTTAATTGTTCTAGGGCTTTCCCCAATCACAGATATTCATTAAGAACAGGCTATATTGCTTATTTTTGGCAAAGAGAGCACACAGTTTCTTGAGTAACTTGAAAATTCATATAACAAAACCGGCTGTCTTAAATTGACAGATAACAATAACTTCGTCATATAAATGTCTTCTGTGACAGTCACACAGGCCACATGAATCAGCAGCTCCGGCGAGATCAGCCAGAGCACAAAGCCCTACAGACCTGCCTAGGACAGTGAGCAGGAGTTGCAGAGGATAAATGTGGACACCAAAATCAGTCCTAAATCCTGAACAACCCTGACTCCAAAAATCGGATCATCCCTCCCTTCCCTCCCCTGCTAAAACAAAGGCAAGAAGTTCTGTGACCATCAGGCACGTTACAGTGTCTTTTTAAAGATACTTTGAAAGCAGGAGGGGGAAAAAACCCCGAATAAACAAATAAAACCACTCACCATATTTGGTGTCAGTCTTTAGTGTCAGTGCAACTAAAACTCTTCAAAATAACGAAAGCTCCACAAATGTTATTAGCAAAAATTTCACACTTTTTAATGGATATTTACAGTTTGAAGCAGTTTTAATTACTTTTGCTATTTGCATCTGATGGTTTGGGGAAATGTTGAATTCAGATATTAGACTATCAAGGACCACTGGATGTAGTCCAATAAGAAACTGAGATCAGACTAGTTAAATTAGCCATCTGTTCTAAACAAACACAAATCAGAACTACTTTTTAACATTCTTTCAGCCCAATCTTAAGTGAAACAAAAACTTTTTAAGAGGCAGCAACTGTGATAAGGTAGACTCCAAAGAAGTTACATCCATCTGGTTTATAATGTATCTTAAGTCTCAATACTTCAACTCACAAAGAAGTTACTACAAAAAAAGTCATAGATATGGCATAAGAAGGCCACATGATAATAACCAGATTTCAGTCTTTCAATTGTCATAAAACTGAATTAATGAATTACATTTGTACCAGTTACTGTTCTAGTTAAATTATTACCAGGAGAGTGGCTTTATAATGTGCTGGTTCCTGTTCTCATTACAATCCATTCTCACGAGAACTTATAATCAGAATTTTAATGCCTCGTTCATTCTGTGAAAGATAGCTGTAAAAATATATTAATTTGACCTTTTAAAAATTTTTGTTATTTGATTTGGTGCCTATTCTTATTTGCTTCTATCTACAGCTCCTACATTTGCTCGTATCTATAAATTACTAGAAAATGGAAGTATGTCAGTAAGTCAGAAGACTTTTCTGTTCATTTTTTTCCACCTGGGGTGAGGAGTACAATCTCATGACACTTTTTCAATACCATATGCAGGCCAAAGTCACTGCCTTCAGCAATCATTACACTCTGAGAAGTGTTTCATCAATGGCAAAGGAACAGCAATGTCCTAAAAGTAAGTATTTTCAGAGGAACACAATAAAACCCATTCACAGTGGACACAACAAATGAGCCCTTCTGAGAGGCCCAGAGGATGGACCTAAATCGGACAACCATCTGGAGACAAAATGAATCTCTCTGGAGACTCCCCCCTCTCTGTACTGACTACAACAGGAGCCTTGAAGACTAACTTAGATTACAACATAAAGGTGGTTTTAATCCTCTTAATCGTCTTTGCTTGTGAAAATACACCAAGAAGCAGAGCTCCCAGGGACCTGGTATTAACCTGATACACTTCTACGCCGAGACAGACCCAACAACCTGTGCTTGAGGAGCCAGTGGGAGCAACTAGCAAATGCACAAAAAAGACATTACAGTACCAAAAGGAGTATTTTATCTCTTGCCAACAGCCCATGGGGACTACTCCCTCTCATGAACTATGCACCAGCTTGGAACCATTACATCAATCCTCTGCCCACCAAAATATTCCTTGATGACTTGCTGCAAATTAATCTTAATTTCATAGCATATAAGGAGGTTAACAGAAAGCAGATTTCTCAAGATGGCAGAACTTGACCTTTGTTTCAATACAAATATTGGACAGTCAATCTCACTGTTCTATCTCTAAACCTTGTGTTAAGCTACACAGCTTTGTGGTACTAGGGACAGACTGAGGACCACCGGTCCAGAAAGACAACGTTCAGATCCTATCTTTCAAGCAAACCGATGGTCTGCATTTACAAGTTGCATGTGCTTTATGTGACACCAGATCCTAGATTTTTTTTATTATTATTTTCAATTGGGGTCATAGTACTGATCAAAATAATATGTCACCTTTCAAACACTGATTTTTTTAAACACTCCTTAAGGCTCCACTTAGACAATGTGCTATTAAAAGTACACCTAGCTAATTCCATGTGCTATCAGGAAACTTGGTATAAAATTCAACTGTTGTTCCATAGCATATGATACAAACTAACATGAGATGATACTTTTATCAGCATCAGGTCAGACAGGACCACCAGTCTGTTCTGAACTCCACAGTAAACCTGGTACAAGATCAGTACTGTGCCCTCCAGGAGAAAAATGAAACACACATCAGGTAACTCTTACTCCTCATCTGTTGTTTTCAGATTCCACTCATCCTACACAATCCAACCCTTCTGTTCTCATGGCAGCTTCAGTTATGATTTCCCCTTTTTATCTGCCTTGAGAGCAAAGGCTTCTTCTCTACAGCTATCTATGATTACAGATAAACACACACGAAAGGAAGTTGGGCAGAAATACATATAGACACACACTTCTCAAAAGTCCCTGGTTCAATTTCAGGGGAAGCTAGGCAAAAACCAAAACTGATAGAGTAACACTAGGCAGTCACTGATGTAGGAACCTCAACTTCAGTGATTGCACTGTTGATGGATTTTGGTTCCTGAGTTGCTTGGGTACTTCTGAAAATTACACTCTCTTCTCAAAAGTCCCTGGTTCAATTTCAGAGGAAGCTAGGCACAAACCAAAACTGTGATACAGTAACACTAGGCAGTCACTGGTGTAGGAATCTCAACTTCAGTGATTGCTCTGTTGATGGATTTTGGTTCCCGAGTTGCTTGGGTACTTCTGAAAATTACACTCATAACACTCACCTCATCATTACATGAATAAAAGTTGTTTGAGCCAAACCTTGACTGCATTTCCCATCCCATCCATCGCACAGCTGACAACGACAACAATATTCAACCTCAAACAAGTACAGCAGGTGAGACAGATACCTCCCTGTCTTCAGTGATTTGTTGCTCAGAGGGTTTCAGAGCCGTAAGTCACATCTTTTAGACAACACCACCCAGCAGCCCAGCTCCCCTGGGTACAAGTTTGAGCAACTACGTACACACACCAGCTAAAAGAACTCATGAACTTCCTTCTCTATGGCAAAGCTATCACTAGGAAGTTTTTTTGCCCATGTCCCAGTGACCTATTGGGACCTACATTTAACTTTTTCACTTCAGATGAAATTCATGTGTCTTACTTCTAAAGACACATCATCATTGTTTGGTGTCTTTTATGCAGTTAATGAAAAAAAATCCTGAAAGTTGAAGTTGTACTGTGCAGAGATGACGTTCCTGTTTTCATGTTACTGATCCAATGAAGGTAATAGCACGCAGTGTTGTTATAGTGAAGCTGTCACGACCTTGAAATGTTAATTCCCGGAGACACCAGGGATTGGAGATGTCAGCATGGCAATGTTTTTGGCTTCCACAGGGGACCCAGTGTGTTCACAGCTCTGCTCTTACAGCAACCCCTACAGTTTAGTGCACAGAGTGGAACTGATGCCTGTCTCCATAGAGACCTCCCGTCCTGCTTTCAAGAACGGAAAGAAAATGGGAACTATGACAACAGACAAACCTGTGGGATGAGAAGGCGTAAACAAGTCAGCAGGAAGCCCACAGTAGTACACTGGGGCCAAGCCTAGTGTTTTCCTTGTTACCCTATATTAAAATAAACAGATAACTAGAAGTACTGGGGAACCGAGCTGTTTGCATAACCAGCACCAGCAAAGCCAGATCCACACCATCACGGGGCTGAGCCACAAGACAGCAGCTCGACACACATCTGGTTGCTGGGTGTTCAGATTGATGAGGAAATATCTCCATTTCCTTCCCAGCCTTGCAGTATTATTGCTCTTGTCTTGCCATCATGAGAGAAACATATAAGAAACTACTATACTTATCTTTACCCAAGATAATTTTAGGTAGAGAAATGAAGGTGATGCAATTAGTTGATGAAGACAAAAAAAAAAAAATCAATCTTGATTTCCTACACCTTCTTTAATACAACTTAAAACAAACCCAATCTGATTACACTGCTCTTCTAGACAGATCTAGACAGAAAATACCCCTGCCTTCTCTGTATGAGCTATTCCTGTATACCTCCCTGACAAAACTTTTCCACTTAAGGGCAGAAAAATATTCAAGACTTCTTAATAGAAAACATCCCTATCTAAAGAGCACCCTTGGTATTTGTAAAGCATTTTTCAGAAGTAATTTGCTTTAAGGATGATAAAGTCAGCTCTTTATTGTCTTATTAGAAAGCATCCAGAAGGTCGTTACCTCCAGCACACAGGGATCCATCTCCTGGATAGCAAGAGAGATGGCAACAGGCAGCTGTTCAGCAAGTCCTGGAAGAATTAGAGCTTGTAATCAACTTCTGGTCAATTTTTTGTAGACACAGCCTGGATGAATGGGCTCTAAACTATGGTGCTATATCAGTCTTAAACTCATTTGCTAAGTGGCAGTATAACAAGATTTTTTTAATTTTTTTTCATTTTTTAAATATGTGCAGTATTCGTTCAGTGGCTCCTGTTTAACAGACGTATATAAGTTTTCTTACAGAGGAAAAAACCACAGCACAATCACCAAAGTATGTTCTCAGGACAAGGCAGCCACCTAAAATAAAGCTCTCCATTAATAATAAAAAAAAAAAAGCAAAGCATTTTACTGGAAGCACAGGACCTCTCCATGACTAACAGTTTTCCTGCCCCCTGTACTATCTCTACATAAATATCAGTGCTTGAT
This sequence comes from Antrostomus carolinensis, assembly GCF_000700745.2. Taxonomy (NCBI): domain Eukaryota; kingdom Metazoa; phylum Chordata; class Aves; order Caprimulgiformes; family Caprimulgidae; genus Antrostomus; species Antrostomus carolinensis. Next base: position 109,967 of record NW_010307138.1, read on the forward strand.
ATTTCCTCTCTAGATGTCTAGCTATTTCGCTGACTTCACTCAACAAACTCATTAGCATTTCACCAGCTTTTCAGCAACACACATTCATCCTCAGTTTAGGGGATTACCATCCACTAACTCTTCCCAGCATAATATTCTAAAAATCAAGTTGCATGAGTTTGGAAGCAGCACATTGTCCTGAACTGTACATGCAGAAACATTTTGTACTCATTCCATTGTCAGTAATTAAATTTGCTGTTCCCATCTGGGACACAACCTTCCCCGAGTTTGCAACAGAATCTCTTTGCCTGATTGCACTGATAGATTGAGATGATGTTCTCCTCATTATTAAATACTTCAGATAACAACAGAGATAGAGAGGGACCATGGCCAATGAGGTCAAGTTTTCATATAATAGTATATTGCCTAAATAGAGATTTATACAATTACATCCTGGGATGCCCTTTTGTAGGTACATGCTACAGTGCAAGTAGTATTTTATAGATTCAGGGATGGGAGGTTCATCAGCTGGTAAAGTAGATACTGTAATTAATCAACTTTTCTATTTTACTAGTAAAAGGAACAAGGTTAGATAACCTGCTACAAAGATACAATGTAGTTCTGAATTTTTAAAGAGAGTCATTCAAATTTTTATTCCCTTTTTTTTTAGACCACAGATGTTCAGGTGAAGCTTTCACCAAATAAACCTTCACACAGAGAAACCTGGGACAGAATTAAACCCACAGATGGACGTTTCCAGACTTGTTTAACAACAGCAGAAGCAAGCAGGTTATTTGATGAGTGCCCCAAAGAGCCACATATTAATTTATCCACAAAATGCCACAATGAGATACAGAAGCTTTATCATCTTTGCCACATATGGAAGAATTGCACAAAATGTCCCCAGGTCACACATGTAATTTATAGACCTACGAAAAAGGGATGCTCAGGGCAAGTGTAAGATCCCCACACAGTAAGAGCCTGCGAGGAGGTAATAGTGTGTAACCAGGGATAGATACCACAATAAAGGGGGAACCCATTATATCAGATCTAAGCCATATTCCCGGAATGCAAATCAAAACGCAAGTGGTAGATGATCCATGACACAGACCCATTTTTCACGGGTTCACAGATAAGGAGCTATTGAGGCAGACAAAGCACAGAGAGAGAATTGATATTTTTGAAAGAAGAACTTCTGCTCTCGCACGTATTCCCAAGAGAGGCAAGGCATTTGAAACCAAGCAGCTCCTCCTTCCCCACCTTTTTTGTTTGTTATTAAAGGTCATGTTTATAGGCATAATCACCAGTCAGCTGTCTGAAGGGCCTGAGAACACTTTATTGTAAATAAATTCAACCAAAAGGCTGGAAATTCTAACCCTGTTCCAAAGTTCATTAGAATCGGAGACTCCCATGGATTGCAATGGGCACTTGGGATCAATCCCTTTTCACACCAGTGAACAAACCAGGGACAATACTTAAGTTACAGTCTCATGTTTAACTTCATTTGTTAACAAGTTTATTTACTGTCAAATATTGGAATATATCAGTGACATGACTACCCTGGTAAATCATCATTGCCAAAGGCAGTCTGCTCTACCTTTAGCTAGCACAGTGATTGATTTTCCTCAAAACATGCAGCTTTTTTCAATTAAAAAGGGAACTCTTGTGGGGGGGGTGGGAGGGGAATATCTAACAGCCAGGAAGCTGACTAGTTTCATCTTTCCTCTTTCTGGCCCTCCCACTACCATATACCAGCAAAAGATTTATTCAGTCTCATTTAAAATAAAAAATGTGTTTTGTCACCACTAATGATTTATGAGAACTACCCAGAAGACATGAGTACAGCTGGACTGATTTCCTCCAGAATCATCCCAACTGTTAGAAAAAAAGTCACAAGATCAACAGTGATTTGCAAGTCTGAAATGATCTGCATTAAGTTTTTTGCTAAGGTTGGGCTCAGGCCACTTCAAGGGTAACATATTATCACTAAAAATGTAGATTCTCTCTCATTTTAAGGTTCTCATCTCACCACCTTTTAATATAATTATGCACAGACAGGTGTATGGCTGAATAATTTGCGATATGCATTTTGACAGGATTTTTCAGTCAAGCCAGCAGCCAAGAAACTTCAAACTCCTTCTCTAATTCACATGAGCAAGGGAATTTTCACTCCACAGTACATCTAACAATATTGAAAGGTATTACAGGCCAACACGAGCACTGTGAACATCTTGAGGGAAATGAGACTTATGTACGCCACAGAGGAGACCAGAATGATGCAATGGCTTCTTAAAATGAATGGTCCATCTCTTAATAATCAAGACTTGTCTTATATGATTTATGCCTGTTGATCTGTGATTAACTGCCACCACCACAGCAAGATTTACTGCAGTTGGTATTATAATTGGAAGTAAATTGACTGCTTATAATAAAAAAACCCTAAAAAAATCTGTAATAGTGAGTATGGTATAGACTGTATTTCCTCAGAGCTTTTGTGAACAATACGCATTTGTCTCATCAATCACAGAATTGCATTTTGATGTCAATCAATCACCACATTAATGGGCTACTCCATTTTCCACTGTAAAGATGTATTTACTTTGTAGAGATGTTTACAGAAGGTGGCAATTGGCAGTCACCTCTCAGAAGGTGCTTCTCCTTGAAGGATTGAGAAAGTCAATATTTATGTAACAAACAGTAAAAAAATAAAAAATCTGAGGCAAATCTCCTCTTTAGTAGGGAGAAGAAACAACAAGAGGCTGGTTTGATGACTTGGCTCACACTGCCACATCCCTCGTGCACAAAAGACTTCAATCCAGAGCACCATTACTTGAATCCAGTGTTTGCACAAGCTCTCGTGTATCAGAAATGCCTTCAATCTGCTCAAGATGAAATAATTTTGTGTTCCCATTTTTTTCATCCAATTATCTTTAGACTCAACTTTGCTTCAGGTTGTAGGTTCATGCTGTATGGTCTCTCAGTAAATCTCCCAACTGTTTTATGTTCAAAATACTTACACACCAAAGAAGTATAAAACAGGCTTATGTTAGCGAATGGTAGAAAGCTTAATTACCTTAAAAAGCCAAGACAACTATTTATAATTACCAGTAAACACATACACAGTGTGTAACTGACAACTCTTTATCTAACAGAAATCAAAATGCAGTGCCAACAGCTGAATATCTAGAATAAATAAAGAGCCTTTATGAAGTTCATACAGAAGCACCTCAGGACACACATTTTTATATAAGTGCAAAATGTGTTGTTTTGTCATTATTTTCATTCTTCTCTGCAGACCAGACTTCTTACGTAAAAGACAGAGTGGATACTAAGGGGAGGTGAAAACTGAGATGAGACAACTGCTAATATACAAACACAACAAATCTCCAAACAAAATCACAATAGCAACTAGGAAATCAACAACAATAACACCTGTCTGAATCTGAAGGCAGCCCTAGGGCAGCTTTAGTTCATGTCTTCACAAGTCACACAAGTCTTACACAACTATTTACTTTCCAATTCAAAAAGCCTGAATGGTTACAATACAGCAACAGTTCCTCATCACACGCTACCTGTGCCTTACCCCAGAGATACAGACCACTTTCCCCACTTTTTTTGCATGCTTCATAACAGTGGAAGAAGCAGCAGAATGGTCACATTTGCATTATCATCTGGTTGGTATTGGTGCTCTTGCGTTAAGCACTGCTTCAAGGAAGAATACACCCATCCCAGCATTGCCCACACAGCTGAAAGTAGATGATCTTCACCAAAAGAACAGGATGGGTTTTTGCTAATTACTTAAAAAAAAAAAAAACCAGTAGTTTCCACGTGGCAAGACAGTACCAGTTAAAATTGAGTTTTAGGTGCCACATCCCTGCGAGGAAAGACAAAGCTACATGCCAGGCACCAAGTGCTTCCTCACAGAAAACAACCTACAAACAACACACATAAGAGGCAGCAACATGCTGAGCACTTTGCCATTAAGAAATAATAAGGAAATGATCAAAAAACAGAATTCTGATTTTCTTATGGGTGACCTCACCTGCTTGGGAGCCAGAGCCTCTGCCAGGCATGCAGACCGGTTCCTCAGCACAGCAAGCACCAGTTCCCAGCAGCCACTGCTCTCCTTAAAAACGGGTCACCACAGATGCAATCAATTAAGGAGCAGCCACCTTCTAATCACACAGCTGTCCCAAATCTCTGAGATGATAGTAGTTCCAGGTGTGTATCAACATTCAACCTCAGAGCAGAGGTTTACTGCTCCCCCCCTACCTGCTCCAAGCTTGGCAGGGGTTACATCAGCCCCTTCTCAGCTGCAGATCCTTCTGCCCTGATGACTAGAGAGGATGCTGGGAGGAATCAGGATCTAGAAACCTAAGGAATTTTAGGGTTAACTAAAAACTTGCTTGAGGAGGGAGAGGTGCCTCCCATAATTTTGGAAATCATGCTATTAAATTCTCTCCTCTAGTTTATTGAGCCACCTAACCATTACATGCCAGAAGGTCAGAACCACTTCAAATGCTTAGAGAAACTGTATGTTTTAACCTTTTAATAACATGTTTTTATAGTATAGAAATATGAAACTTGGCTTAATTTGGAGGAATAGAAAGCTCATTCATATAGGAAGCATCAGTATCTTGTTGTAATGGGCTTCTAATTAAGCAGACATTGCACAGTGCTTGGTCTGATAAAGTAAATGTTTTTAATGTTGCCCCTACCCTACGAAGCAAAATGCAATCACAAAATCAACTGAAAAAACAACAACTCTATTGAATTTTCAGATTTATGAACTGTTAAACAGACCCCAAAGCTGTTGCATGCCAGTAGATGGCAATATTCAAGTATTGTAAAAATATGTTATTAGCAAATGCAAAATTTGAAATTAGGAGTGTATGAGAAAACAAACAAAAAAATCCATTCAAAGACTGAAATTGCTCAGAAGTTATTCACAGTTACTCAAGTTTTGTTTTACAAAAGAGAAAAAGAGGACAGAAAATGTCTTAGTAGCTTGGGTTTAGTTTTCATCCTCAGAATTTAGATTTTTAAAAATTATTTCAATTTAAAGAGCAGCATGGAACAAACATCAACCTGAAAATATAATCTTTTTTTCTGGACAAGTTAAATATTTGAGGTTTTCACTAAATTCATGTTTCTGGTTCTCTTGAGAGACCTTCTCACAGCCATAAGCATGGTCAGTTTTACTTGAGCAGATGTGGCCTTCAGCCCACATTTGGGTACCCCACTTAGGGAAGAGGAGATGGAGGACTACACTAAGGGAAATGAGAGAACTTTGAACTGTGTACTCAGACTTACTTGTTTAAAATTCAACTGCATCTCCATTTCATAACATGTGGTCAATACATCATAGATGTGCAAAAGAGTACACTGGTATAGATTTAAATTCAGTTCTTCTGAAAAGATGCACCTGAATTTCTGTTTGCTGTTGGCTCTTGATTTTTAAGACCTCAGGACATCATGAAATGTGATCACACTTATAACAGCAGAAAAAACACAGTAACACTTTCAATATCCATGCTGATCCTAGCTCAATGTGCAACCATAGGAGTGCTGGTAACACATATGCCACTCTGCTGTGCCCGTTGTTAGAAGAACACTCTACAACATATCAAATTTTTAAATTAAAAATATTTCTAAGATGTAAGTTAAAAAATTAAATATTGCTTATATTATCAAATTTAAACACAAACACTTGCATGAGATTTATTCCAAGACAACTCCTCCTACATTCACACAAAAGTACTTATTCTACTCACTCAAGCCTGATTTTTTTTATTTTTACTTTTTCATATTTCTCTTCTACTTAAAGCAGCCCCATTTTATTCAGACATGGAATTCCACTCTCTTTCAGGAACATTACTTCTCTTTTATATTCTTACAGGTGAGATCAGAATCAAGCCTAAAACAATGCAAATGTGGCTCTTGGGAACACCCTTATTGACCTGACAGTCTATTTGGTTAACTCTGGAAAAGTTTGGACAACTTTGAGAAGTCCAAATGCTGTCACCGTGAGGAGAACCATCATGCACCACATTAGCTCTTAGCAACTCCCACTCCTCCAAAGGCAATATACCCAAAGAAAACTGGTTTTCCACTGTAGGATCATACTGTGAGGTTGAATTACTTCCAAAATTGTATCTGTAAAAGAAGCTGCAAATTCACTGCCTGTGATCTTCTTAAAAAAAAAAAAATAAAAAAACTAGACATAGCCCAGACACAAAAACCCTCCAACCTACTACGAGAACTCTCCAAAGGAAACTGTCAGCCTCCAGAGAAGAGAAGTGGGACAGTTTATCACCTTTCAAGAGAATGACAGAAATGGAAGCTAAAACAAAATCCATAACAGCTGGAGCAATTTTCTTGGAATTAAAATGAAAAAGCCTGACAGTGTCATAAAAGTAAAAGATTTCAGAAAGAATGATGCAAAGGCTGTTATTAAAGTAAGGTTTATGAAGTTTGAGAATAATTACAGATAATGTGTATTTATTACTCCTATAGGATCAATCTGTGGCACAGATTTTCTTATCTGAAGCCAAACATAGAGATACTTATCATATGTGTAGTTATCTTTGCTCTCAACTCCCACTCATCTCCCTAGTGACACTTTTACTGTTTCCATTTGTGATATATCAATATTCTTCATTTTATTTATTTTGGTTTTCCTTTTTTTTTTTTAAGAAAAAAGGAACCTTATTTTCATCTTTGATAACAACCCCTACATTTCTGAAAGGATTTAAATCCAAGGAGTAAAAAGCCTGGGTCCAGATTGTCATATGGGGCTACTGATGTAATGGCTGATCCATTTTAAGATCAGAGAAAACCCTAGAGTTAAAGAAATACCTCCAAGTACTTGATATATTCAACAGTCTGAGGGAAGAGCAGATTTTGGTCTCTTTTGAGGACACCTACCCAGTACATAGCAGGGCAAATGAAGATCTCTGAAGCTGAAATACCTCACTGGGCTCAGCATACACGTATGAGGAAGGTTATAACTAGATTTCAATTTATTGAAGTCAGAGGATCAGCTCCAGACAAAAGAAAGTGTGTTCCCACTGATGGCTCTAAGGCCCACACCCAGCAGCAGGCGTGGATCAAAAGGTTCTGTATCCATCCAGCACCCACCTCACAGGGACAAAGTCAGTCGTGCTTCTCACAGAATCACCTCCATTACAAAAGACCTTTAGGATCATCGAGTCCAATCATTAACCTAACACTGACAAGTCCTTGACTAATGACATGTGAAAAAGTTTCTAGGCACAAATATGAAATATGACAGAATGCACTAGCTACCCCCTTGGCCAAAGTACATCAAAGTCAAAATTCACTTCTCTTTCTTGCATTCTCCATGTGTCTTGAGTGACCTCGTCATGCTCGTTTCCATTAAAAAGCATGACAGAGGTGGGGAGGGGGAAAATAGCATTTTGGTTTTGAAAGGTCTATATGGCTACATTCCTACACACTGGTCCTGCTTTGCAAACACAACTCTTTTCAAAAAAGAAAAAAGATCAAATACCCAAGCAGACAAACCTCACTGTTTGCTTTTGCCAAGAACAGCATCTTAATTTCCTATGACAACAGTTAACACAACCTCCCCAAACGAATTAAGAAATTTCACTACTGAACCACCTCTTTTTATCATTATATGATTATCAAAGTTCTCTTGATCATAACACACCATTTGAACATGTCCAGGCTGTCTCTAAGTCTTGTACCAATTATCCTGCAGCATTACACCTTTTCAACATTTCCAGGAGAAACATCACCACCTTAAATACCCTCACTCGTTCAGAAAATATCCTTATCTCCACATCCTATAGTGGCACCTAAGATCATTAGAACTGAATAATTAAAGAGAATGAAATCCATTACGGTTTGAAACTTTGAAAATTTAAACCAGCTAAGAATTTGACCCAGAGCTTAACTAGCAGATCCCACAGTGCTGTCCCCAACCCCGTGAAACCCTGCCCGGTGGCACTGCTGCCAGCACTGCTGCTCTCCATGGAAATACAGCCAGCATGACATCTAGAGATTCCACAGAAATCTATCCATTATATAGGAAAGAAAAAGACAGTATTCTTGTATAATCAAGAATAATAATCATATTATCAGTCTTTTCAATATATATGCCTCAAAATATAGTGCTGTTCTGACAAACATGGATGTATATTTTATTTTGCTTCTCTGAATCTAACGAGTAATGGTCAGATCTTTCATGGAAAACAGAAAGAAAAAAAAAACACAATGAAGAGGGGGAAAAAAAAAAGTCCTTTTCTACTTCTGAAAAACTTTTAGAAGAATTATTCTTGAGGAATTAATGGAAAGAAACTATTTTTTATACACAGTATTAAAGTGATTAAAAGCTTGTTCATCACTTTGCTTAGTTTAATTTTAGAAAGGCCTACTTGCAGATTCTTTGAAATGCATAATTAATTGATAGCAGCATGGCTACATCAGTACAGAAGTGAACGATAGATGTGAAGTGGTTTTTCCACCAAAAAAATACAACCAGTACAGGGCACAATTACAATATCTAATTCACTCCGCCCTCCAATGAAGCTGTTTGATCTGCACAGCTGATTGCACAATCATCCATAAATATCACTTGCATTAAAATTCTTACTGGTTTGCAACTCATTTAGACATGTGCAAGATTTTTTTTTTTTTTTTTGTCAATTGGATCTGACAGAAAAATTAAAATAATCCTCTTTTACCTCTGCATTATCCTTTAAGTACTTAAGTTTTAATTATATCTCAAGTCTACCTGAAGACATTTTGGGCAACTTCCAATAATGTGCATAAGCAGTTGAATACAGTGTAAAAGTGCATGTAATTTCCAAGTCCCCAGTTGTTAATGAAATCCCAAACATTCAGATTTTAATTGAACTAGATAAAGATTAAGAAGCTTAGCAGCAGCTGGCATTGCGAATTAGTTCTCAGCAGATTTTTATGTTGTACTCTAAATCATTGCTTTTGTAATCTTCCTAAATTGTCCTTTATCTTGCTAATGCAGATATGATTCTCAGAAAGCATTAGGCTTCCACTGTTCCCATTGCCTGTAAAATCTTGAACTGTAAAATCTTAATAGTCTTTTTTTAATAAGTATTATGATCTATATGTATAATATGCATTCAATAAAATCTTACTGTAATTAGAAGAAAAGTTTTTAGCTTTTTTTTACGTGACCTGTTTTACAGATTAGATTTATTAAATAGCATAAACTGTTGGAGCTGCTTTAAAACCTATTTAAAGCTGTCTGGCATCAGATGAAAAAACAGTGCTAGACCCAGCGCTTGGGGCTTGGCTCTCCAGGAGGTTCATTAGGAAGTTTCCTTCTCCTTCTGGTTCAGAGAGCTCAGCATAAACATAGCTACGCCGCTTAAACGCCTGACAATATATAATCAGCAGTGATCAAGTAACATTTTGCTTGCCAAGATTTTCCAAGACTCGGAGAAAGTATTCAGATTATTGCCTGTGTTAATCCATTGTTCCCACTCTGCCTTCTCCCTCCCTCCACCTGAAGCTCGATGCTGTGAAGAACACTGCTCACACACGTTCTTTCTGCAGGACCCAGGCTATAAACTCTGGAGCAAAGGTCTGTATTTGAAATAACCGTGACAAATGCTCTCTCAGGATTTGTTCATGCATTATAACAGCTCTTAAGAGAGTTAAGGTGCAATTATTACTTGCATAGTAAAATGGGTTATATTTATGCATCCCAGTTGAGGATGTACTTTTCTATTCACAGCAATATAAATAAAATGGTGAGTGAAAAGAAAAAAAAAAAAAAAAGATAAAGACTACTACTACCATCATCAAAAAAGCAAGAAACACTTCAGTCCATTTTTCTCCCTCATAAAAAATTCTAGTTATTTTTCCAGCTAAATGGTGTTGGTCTTTCAAGTCTGTTGGTAAATGACCAACAAATGCACTGAAGAAGAAAATTATAAAGAGATAATACAGCCAACTGGCATTAAAGTTTTGAACAGAATGGAATTTTAACAGATCCACTAAGGTCTTTTAATATCAAGAATCTTGGCTGCCCTAATTTTTTTCCTAATAAAGGAAATGTTTGGCAGGATAACAAAAACAAATGTCAGGACAGAAGAAATATCTTCACCTGCACGTCTTGAACCTTTTTTTATTTTTTTTTTTAATTAAAAGCATGGTGCTATCCAGACTTAACTGATGGCATTTCGGTGCCTTCTTCTGCCCCAGCTTCTTCCCAACTGCATTTTTCCTCTTTACCTCATGTTTTAACTTACAAGGTAGCATTGACACCTGCTGCCAAAGAGTCAGTATGCTCCGGTGCAGAGACGGCTGCATTTCAGTGATGTGTAAAGCGATCATTAGTCTATACCTCTCTTCAAAGAATTATGTTTGGTTCAGCAAGCTTTGAGATCTTTGAATGAAAGATGCTGTAAGTAGTGCTAAGCAATTTTCCTCTCCCTCAAAGTAAAATGAAGCTGCTAGCTTTTCATGTCTCTTTAGGCCCCTTATTACTTCCCATTTCCCCTTTGCAATCTTCTCATTCCAAACACTGACATTCTGGCAGCCCAGCTATTGTCAGAAACTATTATCTAAGTTTGAGATTATGAATTTTTTGCTAGGTATTTTTCCAAGCAAGTATTTTGCTACCTAAACTTCAGCAAACTTACAAGTAGATTCAGCAACACAACTCTACTTACCTTTTTTTTTTTTTTTTTGCTTTTTTGCCATAAAACAAGGAGTTAACTTCACAAAGTTGACTTCTCATTTAAGCCATTTTCTGAAGCACAGCTCCAGTTCTAAGAGTGACTTAGGTAGTTTAGCCTCAATTTTCTGAGCATTTTATAAAAGCTTGACAATTTTTTTCCTAACATTAAATAACACATTCCTTGGATGTTCTAAGCTCACACAGGATTTTTAGATGCCTGCTGCTGATTGCAACGTGTCCTAAATAGAGCATTCACTGAAAAGCCTGTTAAGAATTGTCCTTCAAATTACTCCTGTAAGAGTAATGGAACTCAGCTTTTACATTGCTCCCAAGGCTGGAGGGTTTCTCTTCCTTCAAGATAACTTGTAAATAAGAACTTAGATCCATTATTTTTTTTAATACAAAATAAATTATGCAAAAGCAATTTTGTTATGGAATTTATTTGGAACATACTCAGTTCCAACCCTGAGAGTTAATAATTCCTCCTGTGGCTTTATCCTCAAGTTTCTTCAAAATTTACCAATGTACTGTCAGAACAAGAGTAGCAAAATTGGAAATATATAAATTAGAATAAAAATGAAACATTTAATATTTCTAAGCATACAAAAAGGCATGCATGAGAGCAACCATTCAACAAAATATTTGTCTTATTGCCTGAAAATAAGCAGGGTGGGAACAGCAAACAAATTGTAATTATTCGGACTCCTGTTAAACAGACTAGTGAGCCTTATAATTAGTAGCATAATCACTTTAAGACAAATATACTAAATAAAATAATGGCTCTTCAGCACTGCTCCACATAATAGTGCTAACAATTTATGCTTTATTAATTAGCTTGTTGCTTTATTAAAATTTTGATTCCTGAACCTCTGAAAGCTGCCATCTCCGTTGACCAGAGGATTCATTCTTGATTCAAGAGACATGCAAGAGCAGAAAAGAACTTCCATCGAGTTCTCACACAGCTTTAAGACCTGCTTGTGGGGATGTTGATTGTACAGGACAATTGATCAATAAAATTCATGCATTTTCAATCCCTTCCTCCTAACACACCCCCCCACTAGCCCTAATTGATTTCTTTGCTGGCTCATGACCAACCCAGATGCTCACTGACTTGAGAATGACTGACCAGCACTAAAAGGTGTTGTGGTCATGTCCAATGGATAAAAGCAATTGAAAACAGCTAGGTAAGTTATATTTTCTGACATATAGCACAGATGTTGTTCCTTCTAACTCAAATCTTAAGGCAAAGAATGCTTAATCAACTGACTACCTGACTTACTGGAATTACCCATTCAAGTTTCACTTGCAAATATCAAATATTTTCCACAAAATTCCACACATGTGAGTGTGTTGTCTTACATGAAAAGGAAAAAAGAAAAAAAGAGTAAGGACATCCAATACATGGACAAAGAATGCCTGCAGCAGCTACAGAGGGAGATCAGACAGGAAGCAGAGAAGCTGCCATGTTAATCACCAACACGCAAACCAGTAGAGATACACCAGGATCAAAACTCGTCACGTAGCAGGGTCACTTCAGAGAACAGAAAAAAGGTCCAGTAATGATCTCACACTGAAGGTCCATAACCCCATTTACTAATGAAAATTATTTTATTCAAAGAGCTCTCGTAAGCCTAAGTAGAAATCACAGGTTTCAGTGAGTCTCCATAAAGAAGGAGAAAATTACATTTTAAAATGCTGCATAAATTTGAAGGATTTATAAGCAATAGAGGGGCTCTTAATGTGGGGTCTCATATGCCCTGAGGCCATATCACATGATAGCAGGGACTTGCAGAACTGGGCTCTGGAAAAGGCTCAGTATCATCCAGAAAAGAACTTCTCATGGAAGAGCAAGTTATTATAGCCTTGGATTTACATGAGAGTTTTTAGCAGTGTATGTGCCTTTTTCATAGTACCATACAACAGCCCAGGTTGGAAAGAACCTCAAAAGATCATCTCATCCATCCTCAAAATTTTGATTTATTGACTGTTCAGTAAATCGGTCTATAACTTCAGTTAAAAACACAAGCTCTGATTTGCATCCACAGTTACAGTTTTTGTTAGTAGAATAATTTCAGGAATACAGATCTCAAGGATAGCATTTATTTTCTTAAAGCCAGGAATTAAGAACTAGTTGACTAATGACATGGCTTTTATTAAAATAACTTTCTTTAAAAGGTCTTCACAAAAGGCTCATCACCAGCCAGTATTATTGCCTAACTTATTCAATTGGAGACAAACACTGCACCTGCCATCCAGACTACAAAACCAGGTGCTCACTGGATGCACACAAAGGTGGTTTTTTAAATAGTAAATGAAAAAAAAAAAAAAAAAATCTGCTTCTGTTCTGCTTTCCCTTCTATTATGTGAAAACAATTTACTCGCTTTCCAACTCCAGCTACGATTACTTTGCTTTCACTTCATCTAAATGCAATGAATATTCTTGGTCACAGCTACTGAGATAAAAGCTAAGAGAATTCATTTGTTGTTCCGTGCAGCCACAAGATTCTGGTGATACCTGTAGTGTCAAGAATGCAACTGCATACTGAAAGTGTAATCTGCTTCACTCAGGGACCCTAACAGACCAGCCTCCCAAACCCACTTTAGTCATTTTTCTAATAATCACACCCATTTTCTGGACAAATATATAATGTCGTAAGAGCAGATCTATACTGACAACCAATGCCAACTGTATAATACTCATCTAACTGGCAATGAGATTCATTAATTACGTTGCTGCTTTAGAGTGTTGTTCCCCTGCAGCTATATTCTGCTCAAGGGTATTTTCAATAGTATTGAATAGATGAAGCAATTACTAAGCAAAATCCACTAACTGATGGCCAGTGTCAGATTCCTCAGGCCATACTTTCAAAGGGTGTACATACATTTACTAGAATGAGTGATTGAATTTAGAGGGGGTTGAAAAAAATAAAAAAGCAAAGCAAACAAAAAACCCCAGTGAGACAGCTTGTGTTCTTCGCTCTTTGGGGCAAGAGCTTTACAGCAAAGCTTCCCATGCTGCAGACACAATTAAGATGTGGAAGGGCTACCTACAGGATACCTACCTGCCTGATTGCACGTGCAAATCAGGCTGTTGGTGATCTAAAAGCACATACTCTCACAATTAATAGCAGGCAAAGAGCTTTATCTACAGTTATTTGCCCTCTTTACTGACAGCAGTACAAGCAACTTGTAAAAATAACAAAATCTTGAGTCCAACTAAGTGTTTCCTGTTCTGGTATCTGACTTACACACTACTTACTGGTTTATTCCAGTAATGTCATTTTTATAAGATGACATGTCCCTGAGCATTTAAGTTAAATAAACACAGCACAAATATTTTGGCTTTCCTGTAAACATGTGGTAAGATTTTCTTCTCGTGAACTGTTGGGCTGTCTTTTTTTTCCCTTTTGCTGCCTCAGTTACTATGACATTTAGACTGTGCCTCATTAAAGTTGGGAGCAAAAGTAAGAGTTTTCAGGCAGAAGCATTATTTTGAAAGTTTAGGATATCTGTAATTCTAACTGATCTTCCACCTGGCATTAAATCTTCAAAGAATGTCAAAAAATATCTTAAAAACTTGAGATGCCTGACTGTATACAGAGGAAGAACAGATGCACCTCTGTAATTCACCCATAAATAAGTAAAAATGAACCCATCCACTATTCAGGGATACTTGCTTGCAAGCCGGCAAACACAGTCTTTTTTCGTTTTCTTTTTTTGTTTGTTTTTGTTTTTTACAGTTTTTAAACATCTTCTGAACCAGACCTTACAGGGTGCTGGTAAAAAGCTTTAAACACTGATGTGTTTGTTTTTAGAAACTTACTATGCAGAAGTGCCATCTCAGAACTCTCATCCTTAAATAAAACCTTTAGCCATTGCCCTTGGCCCCCAAATGCACTAGGACCCATATATGGCAGTAAAACATGCATGCACAAAATACACAATTTCTTCTCCCAGAAATAGCGAAAGCTCCGTCTGCGAGAGCTTCCTTTAAGGTCACGGCAAGTCAACTGCTGAAAAGAAGTTAACATCATAAATTAAACTATTCCTGAAACCCAGCAGACACTTAAACTGAATTCTCCGAGATTTCCCCTGCTTTGGTCTCTGGTTTTAGGAATGGCTTTGAGCAGAAGTGCACACCCTTCTCTAAGCATTCACCCAGCTGAGCAAAGAGGGGAAAGAGAAGAAAATCCACGCCTTTGAAAGATACTTAACTAAAGTTTTTAATGGAGAAAAGTTTCAAAAGATGGATCTAAAACTCAAGTTTTGGCCAGTCCAATACCACTTAAGAGTGACCAACTCTGAAACTTCCTCTTTATCCTTTACAGATCGATCAATAACATTCCTAAATACTTATTTAGGACACTGTGCCCACTCCCTCTTCTTCCAACTGATTTAATCTATTTATCTAAAAAGTAAACATGACCACTGACACAGGCAGGAGAAGTGAACATGAATTTTAAAAAATTCTTCAAAGTAACCAGCACAGAAATGACACACAATTCGTGACTTGTGATTTCAAAATAAAGTCAGCTACAGATGCACAGGTGAGGAATTCACGTAGGAAGAAATCCTTCAGACTAGTGGGGTTTCCAAACTTGATAAATCTGGGTAGGTGATCAGATGGGGTATCATGGTGATGCTTTGTTCTTTTCAATAGACTGTGCTGGTTTCTGTAATGAGCCAGAACATCGACACTTGAATCACACAACTATGAAGTAATCCTTTCATTCCCTTATCTAGAAGGAGCAGCATGAAAAGAAACAAAGAAATCAGCTGGTTTCTGACTAAAGATTTTCTGTGCAATATTAAGCCGAGAGCAGAGTAAGATGTACATCAGTGGCTGACAGCACATGAGCTCTTCTCCTGCACTGTATTATTTCCCAGTTATCTTGTGTCATGATTATGGCAGACTTCTTACCATTTTCCTTGGCATTTTCTAGTCCTCCTTCACGACTGCCCAACGGGACACTGAAAACTTTCAGTGCTACAGTACCAGCCATGCTGACCCCTGCAACATCACGCAGCCAGCTCAGGTTGTCTGTCCCAGTCTAAAAGCTGTGTGTGTGTGACTGCTGCCTCCTCCCTGGGTCCAGACACAAGCATGCATTCATTTCTCTATCACTTTCTCCAATTCACAGACAATCAACCTTGAAGAGCCCTCTTTCTCAATTATTCAAATCTAGTAATTGCCTTCCTTCTGCCTCACAGCTCTTTCGAAAAAACACATGTACTTAAAGACAACAACCAAAAAAAAAACCAACCCACCCAACCCAACCAAACAAACAGCAAAAAAACCCCACCCCACACTCAAAAGACAATCCAAAACCAAACACTAAAAATTTTTGGATAGATTTCCTTATCAACCTGCTCTAAAACACCAAAAAGAAACACATGTACTTAAAGACAACAACAACAAAAACAACCCCCACCCAACCCAACAAACAAAAACCCCACCACCCCACACTCAAAAGATAACCAAAACCAAACACTAAAAATTTTGGACAGATTTCCTTATCAACCTGCTCTAAAACACCACCTGAGCAGGAGACTGAACAATTACCCAAAGGCATCTCCTCTTTGTTTTATTAATCACTGACTTCAAGATACGAGCTAGGAGAACCCATACATAGCCAGGGACCCACTATGCTAAATGCTTTATAAACTCAGTTCAGGAAAACCATAATCTCCATCTCAAAGGTTATTGGCAATTTAAAGTGAAGATAAAGAGGCAGATACAGAGGAAGACAAGGGCACAGTGAACCAATATTGCTCAATATGTAGGCACATAAATATTATTAATAATTAAAAAAAATATTTACATGAAGACATTCCTTTCTGGTATCACCTGAAAAAGCTGAGCTAACGTTAAGTTATCACACATACACCTGAAAGGGAGCAGGCTGTCTAGTACTGAAAGACATTCCCTCAACACTTTACCACCACCTAGGTTATACAAAAGTCTTCATGCTACAATAAAGAATTTATCTTGAATCTGTAGTTCAGGAAATAGTTACGAGCAGTATTCCCCTCCTTCTATAAGCTTTGATCAAGGAGACTGAGGAAATATGTTCTACCACGCTTTGATTTTACTTGAGGGTTTTTTGTTGTTTAAAGTAGTGAATAAAGATGACAGGCAGACAGTCTAATTAGCACAAATATCTTTTTTTTCCTTGAAACTTCTGGCAATTTTTAAACATCCATCTCTCAGTATTATTGTGATACTCTTCATTACCAACCCCGAGCCTGCGTGAACTTTTCTCCTGCCACAAGGACAGTTTTCTCTTCCATTTATAAAAGGAAACAAGATATTCACGCCTGCATCATCCCTGACCTCCCACGTGAAAGGCTCCTGGAGCCGAAGGGCAGCTGGACGCCTGGGTGCTCTCGCGGCCGCACACATTCCACAGGGTCAATAGATTATATTTGGCTAAAGCACATCTGCTGGCAGTCACTCAATCCCCATTTGCAAAGCTCAAGGGTCAAAGCGTATTTCATTTCACTTGGTAGCTCCCTCCAATGGCAAGTACCCCACCTGTTAGAAAATAACATCAGGGCTTTTACACAAATTCAAGTATTCTGGTTCTCTGTCAAACTCCCTTCTCTGATGAGGAGACTGATCACCAAGACAGAATGCAAACAACCCCTGTGGATCAGCAGGACTTTATGACAAAAAGGTTCTTAGATTTGGCTAAGCATATGTCAAAACAAATCATGGCAAACTTTATTAACGTATAAAAGACATCGCCGCTGGAATGCCATCAGCCTGAAGCATCAGGTGACAGAGCCCCCGCAGCATCGAGCACTTGTGATAATTGAAGTCTGAAAATATTTCCCAGACAGCTGAAATACCAATTTGTATTTAAGGAATATATTGAATTACCACAAATCACACAAAAAGGGTGACTAGAGTAACACTTACATACTTTGTTGTTTGACTTTTAGCTTAGCATTTGATGAAAGGCCATCTAGTTTTAACCTAGATAAGTTGGAAAGATTATTCATCTAATGTCTTCTCTGGAAGACTGCAGCTCCAGTGCTAATAAGGGAATTTAATTAGATGGACAAGCCTTGACAGCAATCCGTTTCCAATACACTTAGTATTGAAATAGGTCTGGGTGCTTCAAGATTTATAGAAGAAATCCACTACTCGAGTTAATGTGGAAAAATATCAGAAAGTTTTGACTACCCAAGACATAGGCTCTTGTTTTTCTAACTTCATTTGTGACACACATTGATTATAAACAATTGCACTGACTGCACAGATGAAACCCCTGTTCCAAATGCATTTGCTATAAAATTTGAGTAGAACTGATTTTGCCCTTGGCTTTAGAAAATCTCACGGATTCCCTGGAAATCAGCCTAGCACAACCAACCACTCACCAGCACCTCCAAGCAGGATATCAATCCCTTCTCCATCCTACGGCAGCACCCAATGCCCCAGGATGGAGAAGACCTGCTGTGCACAAGGGCACGGTACAAACATGAAACGCAATTTCTTTCAGTGTATTTACAATAGAAAAAGACATGCCACACACATGAAATGCACAGGAGAAAAACCACACAAAGGTTCGTACTTTCTAAAATTGTAGAGGGAACAAGCCTGCCAGCAGGCTGATGAAGCACTTGAGATAAAGTAGCATAATCAATAACAATGCTGCACCTTTAAAAAACAGCAAGTACAACGTGATCAATTCATATCTCAGTGAAGTAGCGTAATAAAAATCTGCAACTACAATAAGCTAATTTAATGATACTTTATCAAGCGCTCACATTTTCAACTACTGTTGTTCACGGCAGAATGAAGCCTGTGTAAAAATATGTCATGAGTCAATATGGCATTCTACCGAAGAGAAAAGACCCACATCATTAAAATCTTAAGTAAGCCTTCATTAAATAAAATACATGAAATTAGCTCCTTCAAAAGAATTTAATTAGTCAGCACATGCAGGTTAAACTCACAGTCTGACATTGTGGTTTTTTAAGCCGTTCATTTTCTTAAAGCTTTGTCAGAAGAAGGATTTTATTTTTATTGTTATTATTTTTACAATACAGTTAGAAACCACGGTTCCTTTATGAAAAGGACAAAGTATCCCTTGCGAACAGCAAGACACATTTTCATTGCTACTGTATAGAGAGTGCTGCCTTGTTAAGGCAATTTCAATCATTTTACGCATCTTCATTAAGTCAGAAATACGATTCAGCTTTTCACAGAGAGAAACCTCAACAGCTGCAGAGACAAGGAGGGACAACAGATTCTTAAACAGAAAAGAGGAATTACCAGTTATCTAGCTTGAAATGAAACCTCTGGGAAGCCCCATCTGCAGTCTCAGTCATTACAAATCACAATAATTATGGGAGCTCTCAGCCCATATATAAAATTTCAATACCTACGAAGAGCTGCAATACTGCAATGTCCACAACACAAAAACAAGGCTAGTTCATTTTGCGAAGCTTCAGGCTACTTGTAACACTGAGAGAAGATGAATCAATAAAATGTTATCAGTAAAACAGTTTGATTCCTGCACAGTTAAGCGCATGGCCACTTCTATATTTCAATCCCCTCAGGTCAATATAATTTTACACAGTTACCCAGTTCTCAGCAGTAAAATGATACTGAAGGATGTTTCAGATATTCTAAAGCATTTATTTCTACATGGGGGATTAAAAAAAATCATCACTTTTTTTTTTCCTATCTGGTTCAAAAACTTGGACGTTTAGCACAGTCTTCAATGCCAGCAGTTACCCCAGCTCCAGTAAATTACATTACACTGAACAGTTCACCAGGCCAAATCCTACGTGTCCTATTCACCCAGCGCTTAAATAGGAGTTTGGGAAGAAAAGAAAGTAAAATCTGGATTTGGCCTTTCATTTAATGTAAATTTGAGATATGAAATAAGATGTAATTTCTGCCTACTCAAGAAAATCAGCCTGTTTAAGCAAATTGAACTATTCACCAATAAATTCTGCTAGGTTACTCACCACAAGGACCAAAGAAACTGTAAATGCTACTGACAAAGACTAACTGCATAGTTAATACAACATTTTTTCCCATATCCAGATAATTCTTCATGCACACTCTTAATTTCCAGCTTCCCACCTGGATATGCAACAAAATAATGCCTCAGGTTAATCACATACCTCCAGAGAGCCACATTTTTTGCATAAATAAGAGCAACAAGTATGCCTCCGAACCTGAGTCAGTAATAATCGTCATCTCTAACAAACTACAGTGCTCCAGAGACAGGGAACACTCACAAGGAAGCTCTTTTTAGACGTGAGTCTGCCTTCCTTGATTTAATTTGACAGTGTCCTAATGAAATAGTATAAACCTATTATTGGACTAGTCATGGGCACCGTGAAGTCAAAGGCAACTGATATCAGCAAGACAGGATTGTAGACGCAGAAAGGCAGAAATACCTCCATTTTTTTTTCATTTTGCTACCAACTGCATCTCTTCCATTTCTGTCTAACTCCTGCACTATAGACAACAAAGAAATACCAGGCCACTCAAAGGCAGAAAGTACTTTTTGGGATTGGTTTTTTTTAGTGAAATACAAGACTGTTTATTCCTGTATTCAGTTCTTAAAAAAAGTATGGAACATTTTAATAATTAGAATGTCAATAAAGCACCATCTACTCTCCTGCTGTAGCTCTTTTAAAAGGTTTAGTTTCCTTAAATACTTGAAGGATGTTGGAAATATCTGAGGGGCAAAGTCTTTCCATATATATGGTGCAATTCCCTTGCCACATTTCTCTTATTAGGAAATTATGATAATGCATTTCTAGCACTAAATTTTAATGGTTTAAAAATTAGCAGAAAAGGCCTAATCACTAAGAAAAGAAGCACACATTTATGAAAAGACAAAGCTGCACTAAACCATTAACGTTTATATTTTGTTATATCACAAAAACTGTTCTCATAACTTTCCTCTGAATGTGTTTCATAATTGCAAATTCTCAGACAGTAAAACTTAAATGATCTCCATACTCTGCTTTCCTCCTAAATAATGAACTAAACCATCACGGATCCGCATGGGAGGAAAAAGCCTGTATATTTTACTAGACGACTTGAGCTCATGAAAATCCAACTGCATCAATCCTTCTTTTATTATTCTTTCAAACTTCCCAAATCGAATAACTTTCTTGAGCTTGGCTAGAGCTTTCTGAATAGAAATTCCACTGGGGAAAGAAGTTGTAGATTAACAGCACAATACATTCAGAAATCAATAGATAAACCCTTTGCTCAGCGAACTACCTGATACTGTGAGACTCAACTAAATCTCAGAAAATAGAACAAACCACTCAGAAACAACTGTCCTAAACTGACCACTTTTGTTCTGGCAATGAAATTAGCAACCTGAACTTCACCCCTATATCAGACTCAGAGAATTATTGTTTGAAAAATGTTCCGAGTCAATAATACTTTTTATTTGTAAAAATATTTCCATCTTTGTATTAAAACCAGCAGGTTTTGTTTGGTGGTGCTTTTTTTGTTTGTTTGTTTTGTAAACTACAAAGATAAAGCTGAAAAGCAATAAGGCAACTCAAAGATAACCACATGTTTGGGGTGCCCGTCTTTCTGATATAATGCAAGCGACTTAAAGTGAGAAAACAATGTGATTAGACACTCAGGCAAGGGAGAAGAAATAAAGTGAAACTTCTGCCCTTCTTGTGAAAATTCTTGAAGCCTGGTCTCAACTTCACTCAAACACCTGGCTTAGGCAGGATCTGCTCAGGATGTTCTCTATGTTGGAAGCAGGATGGCTTTTACTTTTTAGCTGTTTGACCTTTTCTTCCCCCATTAACAGTGTTGCTTTTCTCCATTCACCAGAATCCTTTCTGGATAGATCATGAGCATTGGAAGGGAGAGGTTAAGTCAGAGCAACATCCATACTTGGCCAAAGCAAGTCAGACCAATTTTGCCATGAGCTGCAACCGTGAAGCCCAACTGGAGAGCCCAGCAGAGCTGGCTATGCTTTTTAAGTACACAAAGCCAGTAGTTGTCAGTGAACAGAAAACATGTTTTTTCCTCTACCCATGTGCCTATTATAGTAGTCACAGACATCCCACTTCTCAGCTCTGTAGGATGTGAACAAGACACAGCTCACCACGAAGTGCATCCCACTGCTTCACCTCCCTGGTTCAATTCCAAAGCTGCTCAGAATTGACAAGAAATGTCCATATACTGAGACACAAAAGGAAATGAATTTTCCATAATTTTGGTAAGTCATCCAAACAGCTCTAATGGCACAACCCTCCAAACTCAGGCAGGATGCCTCACTGGTGCTACTGTCATGTTATATTCATTAAAAACTTAATATTCATTATTTATTATCCTTTCATTCTGTAAGGCAAACCTAAAGAAACATTGCAGTGACAAACAAACACAGTGAGTTTTCATACTAACCCCATCCCCACAATATCCCTTCCTTCAATTAACAGAACCCCATTTTATTATATCTCAACTAGACAATCAAAATATTTTCAGCACTGCTGGCATTAGCCAGATCGCCAAATCTAAAAATGCTTTGCAACGAAGCAGAAGAGCTTTACGCACAGCCAGACCTCTCAGATGCCATGGGCTAGGATACCATGTTATAAGGCTGTAAAAACTATGGCCTGTGGCTCCAGTCCAGCCTGCAGAGTAATTTAATCTAGCTCACAAAGAAATCAGGAAAATGGCCTCTGCTGTGCTGAATCAGCAGTGCTGGAAGCCGTGCCACCCTCCATCAGCTAGTGAGAGAGCGCTTTGTCTGCAGTGCCAACTGCGTGTAGAGCAACTATTGGGCAAAAGAAAAGACCAGCAGGAAAAAAAAAATATTACGTGCCAGATTTTCAGTAGATGTAAGTCAGAATACTTCCAGTGACTTCGGGAGTTGCACTGATTTACATCATTTCAGGATTATAAGGATTTACATCCACTGGAAGTTTCACTTCGCTTTTGTCTTTTAATTAAAAGAATGGTGTAAGACTTGGCAGCAGTATGAGTCTTCAACAGACTAAGATTTGGGAAAGATCTTGAAAAAGTTTTGCAAAGCTCAGGGAAAGGCAATAAGCCATTTTTAGTTTTAAAAGATATGGTGGCTAAATTAAAATTCACAAGATGGATATAAATTCTGATCTATACATGAGTAATATACATAAGGATATAGTTTCCCTCCTTACACTGGAGCTCCCTAAATATAACAATGGCAAAAGAAATACATGAGAACTTTGTGCATTCAATCTGGTTATATATCATGAAAAACTATCAGCACAGATGTTCTCCCTATTTATGAGTTGTGACTAGGGCCAAAACAAATGCCATGTATTACTTCATTTTATTTTTTTCTCCTAACTGTAAGTGCCAAAAAAAAAAAAATAACTGCCATTGAGATTAGGAAAAACACGACTGGAAAAATCAGGGGGTACTGCTTGTCAGGGAGCCAGACCAAGTGGGGCAAAGTTTGGTTTGCTCTCATTTCCAAATAAACTCATAACTACTACATCATGTCTCAGTGACCTCAGAGCAGTTTCTGTTGCTTATCTGCTCACCTCTCAAAGCAAGCTCCACTATAAAATAAAAAAGCCTTTTTGCCCAAGACAGAATGTGCCTAATACCGCCCTCAAAAAAGTGCACATATCTCATTGTTTTCTCGTAATGACCATGATGGGTGAAAGAACAGAAGGAAAGTGAGAATCATTCTGGTGCTTGAGATCCTTAAATGGGCAGCAGATTTATGCTTTAAGACTGAAAGTGAGCAGAACCTGTGGGCATGGCCGTGTGAAAAGCTGTGTGCAATTGCTCTTCACGCTCTTTCTGTGACACGGTGACCCACTCCCAAGCCAGCTGAGCCTTCAGAAACACTTCGAATCTGGCTCATAAATAAACAGGACACTGTTTACCAGTGCAATTCAGCAGATGTGTTACACAAGAACTTAAAAATAAACTGTTTCAAAAGCCATCTAACAAAAGAGAAGCTTAAGCCAAAATGTCTATATTAAAGAAACAGCCTCATTCCATCATATCTTTTTCAGTACTCACCTCCAAACAGGTCAGTGTTAAATCTCCTGCTTCCAATGAGTCTGATTTAACAGTGTTCTTCAAAGGCTTCTGCAATTTTAGGAGTATTAAATTTTATACCTCCTAAGCTATTTATTAGCTGGGGAAGTACTTAATTGACATTCACCAGATACTAACTTCTTTTGAGCACGTGTTACTGATTTTGGTATATAACCTTGAGCTTTTTTCATATTTTTTTTTCTTCCCTTTTTTATTTTTTCAGGACAGCACGCCTAAGGACATTAAGTTTCTCAATGTGTAGATTCCCTACAAATTTCTCTTGGAGGTGCAGACAGATACATCGCAATGAGAGACTGTTCACAAGGGACCCCAATGCAAATGAAAGGCTGAAAAATCACTTTAAGACTGTTAATAAACTGTTGCAGAAATTGTGTTCCGTTTAAGTCTCCATAATACACATCACTTCTGGAGCTGTTCAGACCCAACAAGAACCATGGCTCACCAGTTGTGTGAGGTACCCAAGCCTCCAGGCACTCAGTATTACACTTCTCTTCTTCCCACCAACTCCTATTTTAATTTTCTATATATATAGATTTTTTTTTCCCCAAAAGCAACCCCACTCCACAGATGTTAAACTCTCCCTCTTACAGTTGCGTTGCCAAAGGACACTACTGCTGCATTAACAGAACTTTGCTTCGTCATCATGTCTTCCCAGGCAATGAAACTTGCTATATTATTATAAAGGTAAAACCAGCTGTGCCACTATTGCTCAGTTCTGCTGCTATTTAACAGGATACAGCCAACATTATGGCTCAATTCACAGTAGAAAGGGAAAATAAAACTTTGTTTTACTGAAAATACGAGGAAAATTCATTCCAGTAAAATATATCGTCTGCACTGAGCTTTGCCAAAACACCACAGCTAATTCACCGCTCACAGAGATTCCCACAAAGACTCATGCAACGGGTATTCAGTGATCAGTACCAGATTAAACCTCTATTTTATGTCTAACAAAACCCAACATTTCTAACTGAGCACTGCCCCACACAATCCTTCTACACGTGTTTCTTCTAGTCAGGATGTGTATCAAAACCATCCAGTACAATTAGAGTAGCTCGCTTGTTATCAGGTATAGCAACCAGCCTTTTAACTTTCAATTTCTCTTATGTCTCAAACACCAGACAAACAAAAATAGAAAAAAAATCTTTCAGTAAACTTTGCACAGAGATAATCTACTATTCAGTTATTTGAACAAGCATCTAGAGTTTAGCAATCTAGAGATCATTACACTTCTTCTGATGAGGGTCTCTTCTTGTAGTTTGAACATAGTATAAGGAAATCTTTTTTTTAATATTTTTTATTAATTTTTATTATTAATTTTTTTATAGTTGCTATCCTTGAAGATTTCACCACATCAGGTCTTGCCATGATCTTTAGCTTCTCCTTTGCCCAAGCAACCATACACATATTTTTCTTAATCCTCAACCTGTCCCTTCTCTTCACAGGGAAGAAAAAATCCAAACAACATGAAAAAAAAAATTTAATGCCATTTACCCACATTTCTTTATCCTTTACAGAGGGTCAAAAGGTGATAGAGGGCATCAAATCAATTGAAAAATGTTCAGAAGCCCATGAAAAGATGAAAATATTTTTCACCCAAATAATTCAGGCACAAAAAAAAATATTTAAAGCTTCTGGAGATGAGCAAAACAGTTGCCTTTCATGTGTAATTGTGTAAACCTTCTGTTTTCGAGGGAGCTAAGCAACCAGCCAGCAATAATTAGGCTCCTGAAAGACAAGTAGCAAGGCATATAGGACCTGAAACGATTACTTTTGCTGATTCCCCAGGGAAGCACTTTCACTGAGGGGGGAAATACTCTATAAATAATTTTCCATCTGTAAATCCACTAGCCCTACTCTCTTTTTCCCCCTGAAGTAAGATGCTCTAGAATCAGATCTTATCAGCAGAGGGAGTCTCTTCCTCTAATACAAAGATCAGCATCTGGTTTTCTTCAGCTACCAAAAACACACAGGCATGATGGTCAAATTTAAACAGAGATACTAGACAGTAAAATATTTAAGTGTGCACTAGGCCTTCTAATAAGCTTTATGAATAACACAGATATGATAAAAACAGGCAGTGCAATACCTAACTGTTTTGCTTAAAGCAAACACCTTGCCCTCAACACATTACAAGATTAGACAGATCACACAGTGGGAAACGCAACACAGCAACGGTCAAAATCCATCAGTGAAAACACAGACTATACCAGAGAGTCCATCCACACTCCACATACAGGTACAACACTCCCATTTACTACTTTATCTTTAATTAAATCCTGTTCTTTCAGCTCATGTTGGGATTAGTAACAGCTCCTTCAATAAAAATGTTCTCTACTGAGCAGACCTCTAGACTAGAGTCTTGGGGGAGGCCAGCCTGAAAAACATGTCCTGCAGCCTGGGAACAGATCTCTGGTGCTGGCCAGCAGCTGAGTTGCGGCATTTAAAAAAAAACCCTACAAATTTAGTGTGTCCAATACTGGACAGGGAATTGAAACAGTCCTTCCCCTCCAACAGCTACAGCATTTATTTAACTTGCATTAATCTGTCCTAGGCTTTTAATCTGGAACATTTCTAGATGTTGAAAATTTAAAGATCCCAATGTTTGTAACTCTCATAAAAGCCAGGAAAAATCCTGACAAATTGAGATATTTGGATTTGTGTTTCTACAGATCAGATACACAATGTCAAGACATAAAAAGCTCAGATTATCAGCCATTATTTTAATTTTAGTTATTTCAATAATTTTACCCAGAGCCTAAGTTTTAATGGTTCATGGTCAAAGCAGAAGGCTCTATCACATGGGCTCCACCACAGCCTGTTCTGAACTGGTTTTGTTCAATGTTTTATTAACAGAACAGATAAAGGAACGCAGCATGTTTGTTACATCTGCAAACGATACGAAAGCAGGATGCAACTGCAACTCTGTTGGAGGTCAACATTAGAATTCAAAACAATGTTAAGAAGTCAGATCAGGCTAATTAAAAAAAAAAAAAAAGTAATTCAATACAAGAGGAG
>NW_010307138.1:136778-141404 GCF_000700745.2 Antrostomus carolinensis
ACACAAAATGACTGGGTAGGTAGCAGATCTTCAAAAAACGAAGTGGGAGGTTATGCTGGATCACGAGCTGAACATGAGTCAACAGTGTCATACTGTTAAGAAAAAAAAAACCCCAATCATCACATTAGATAAATCAACTAGAGTATTGCCTGCAAAACAGGCAAAGTAATCCTCCTTGTCTGTTCAGCACTGCCAGACTTGGCTGGCAGAGACAGATCAACTTGGGGCATCAAGCTAGTAGCAAAGATAAGGGCTCAGAGAAGGGAGCCCAGGAACGACAGATGAAAGGGAATAATTGAGTGGTTCAACCTACAGAAGCTTAAAAAAAAAATATTTTTCAAGCATGTTGGGGGAAAAAAAAAAGAAAAAGCAGCCACTGTTCTCTGTATCTATGACAAACAAGACAAATAGCAACAGGTTTAAACTGCATCAAGAGAGCTTCAGCTTCAACGTGAAGGAAGGAAAGGGAAGCAAAATAATCATTGGCTGTGATCTTCCAGACCACACCAGGGACAAACCTATTGCAAAAGAGCTGCTCACGCCTTGAGGAAGGAACGTGCATTAGGTATCCTCTTGAGTTCCTCCAGCCCTGTTTTTCTACAAGTCTGTGAAACACCAACAAACAGATGGTAACGAGCACAAGCAGGTCCAGGTAACAGCACAAGCAGCTCTCAGTGAAATCAGTGAGACCCCTCAAAAAACTGCATGTCCAGAAGCAACTACAGGGCAGATATCAAACACTCAGGGTAGAGCTATGTATTAATCACCACTGATGGTATCAGGAACAAACAGATTATTACATTTTACACTTTAAACCAGTCCTGATTTGCATCCTTTCAAGTTTCTTTCTTTCCAGTGAGGGTGACAGAGCCCTGGGACAGGCTGCCCAGGGAGGGTGTGGAGTCTCCTTCTCTGGAGACATTCAAAACCCGCCTGGACGCCTTCCTGTGTAATTTCATTTAGGTTCCTGCTCCAGCAGGGGGATTGGACTAGATCTTTTGAGGTCCCTTCCAATCCCATTAGGGATTATTAATCCTTAATTAATTATTAATATTAATTCTGTGATTCTGTGATCTTCACAAACTCATTTCTCGATTGTTTTACTTCAGATACCAAGAATCCCAATAGGCTTTTCCCGCTACCTGGTGAAATAACAAATGTTTGTTTCACTGACCTGCCTTCTATGATTCTCTAGACATGAACCAACAGAGCAAGCTAATACATAGCTTTGTATGGAACAATTTTTGTAATCTTGCCTATTTATCTTTGGATAATTGCTATATTCATAATTATTTTAAAGACAATTTTGTTTAATAAGGATTGGAATTGCTACTAGACAAACTCAGTATAACAAAATTTTAGACTAAAAGTAATTTTTATGACTAATCTATGAACTGCTACAAAATTGTGATTTATAATAGGCATAGTAATAGCCTTAATGATTGCAGTGCTTCCGGGTATCAATGAAACACACAGATTGGCTCATTTCAAAGCAGAAAGGGGTTTGTTTTTTTTTTTTCTTTTTTTCCCCCTTCCTTCATGGGTGGCCCATACATATCTTCAGGGTCCTTGGAGGAGCTTCCAACATTCCCACTGTGCATTCCACACGGTGGCTGCTATTACCATGCTAATGTTAATAGGCTGTAGCTTATGTGACCCGCTCCGAGCAGCAGCTATGGCACAGCGTAACTAGCAGACTGCTGAATTACTGCCACTGGCTCTCTATTGCAAAATGCTGGCAAGTGGTGAGGAACAGTGGCAGGAAAGTAGCGAGGGCAAAGCAAAAAATAATTAAAATTTTGTATTGGAGGGAAGCAGAAAGCAGGAATCTAAACAGGCTGGCAAAGAAAGACGATGGAGCCTGGGGTCATGATGCACGGGGCAGCAAGAGCGGCTGAAAGTCGCTGTTTCCAATGACAGCACAGCCCATATGCCAGAACATTTGTCGCTTCTCTCTCCCTCTGTGCAATTGCAATTTAAAATTAATAAATAAATTAGGGACAATGAACACAAGCAAGAAAAATCATAAAGCCTGTAGCAAAATGAAATCTTGTTCAACCCAACTATTTTTTATATTGCAGAAAACTCGCTTGGGAAAAACGGAAAGAAGCGAACCAGCCAGTACTAATGACAAATATTTTGGGAAAACAGAAACTCCATATGCTCTCCTTTTATTCTACTAAAAATAAAGAGGAAACCAAGAGCTTTTTGAATTTAAGTGTAACATTTCCTTATGCCAGGAGACAAACTATGCCTAAGTTAAGTCTGGACATTAATGGAAGCGAACAGCAGAATGCTGGTCCCTGGTGTTTCAATTATTCTCTCTTAAGAGGTTATGCTTCCAAGAAGTTACAGGAAAACAATTTCCCTGCAAGGATCATTTTTTGCAGGCTGTTGCAATGTTTTTGTTTAAAGGTATTTGATCTGTATTTGTAGAAAAGCTCAGCTCATCACTCTGCCTTTTCACATATTCACCTGCAAAGTGTTCCACAGGATCAGAGCGCTGTTGGAGGCTGGAAGGCATCTCTGCAGAACGTCTCATCCAAGCGCCTGCTCAACACAGGGTCAGCCAGAGCAGGCTCCAAGACAGTATCCGGTTGGGTTTTGACTATCTCCAAGAATGGAGACTCCACGACATCTCTGAGCAATCTCTTCCAGTGTCTGACAACTCTCACAGCACAGGTTTCTTCCCATATTTAAGTGGAATTTCCTACGTATTAGTTTGTGCCCATTTCTTCTTCCCTTTCTTTGCACACTGCTGAGAAGAGCCTGGCTCCATCACCCTCCCGTGAGGTATTTATACATGATTACAAAATCTCCCCTGAGACTTTTCTTTTCCAGGCTAAACAATCCCAGCTCTCTCAGCCTCTCCTTTCAGAAATACTAATAAATAAATATTTAAACAAAATATCAAAACCAATATATCACAGTATACTGAGCAGTAAGAAAACCCTCTGATGGCCAAGGACACTTCTGAGCTCCACCTGAAAAAGCAACAATGAGGGGTCATCTAAGCACCAAAAGGAAAATTTAATGTGAAGCCAAATGCTCTTCAGAACCTTTGGCTAGTGCACAAAAGGTTTACATACACAAAAATGGATGCAGATTGAGTCCCTCAAGCTGGCATAAATTCCTATTGCAGTGCTCGAGATCAGGGTCCTGGAGAAATCGGTCTCTAGTCACTGGCACAGGTTCCTCTCAAAACCCTCATCAAACCACTCAAAACCAGAGTTCCCAGAGGCAAATATTGGTCTTTAGTTTTCAAACACTGCTTAGTGTTAGTTTTAGTTCTTACTATTTCCATTTGCCTAAAAATAAAAATTAGGTTTTATCCAGGAATGGCACCTCAAATTGAACAGCAACTCCCTTCTTTCCCTGTGTTACTCACATTCATTCTATTATACAAAAAAATATTAAGAAGCAGATTTCCAATGAAATCCCATCCTCTGTAGTTTTAATCTCTCCTTGCCCTTCAAATAAGACTTTTAAGTATTATCTATATTACTAAAATATTCTATGAGCTATGCACATGGCCCATGCTACTGCCGAACTAAGTACTTTACCAGCTTTAGTTTGCAATGAAATAAGCTACCTCTAAAAAAACATTACACTCATTTCCAGGGTAGAAATTGAGGCAGAAGGAGGCTTGCACATAAATATAAATGAAATTAGGCAATGAAAACTCGCATTAGGTCAAAATTAAGCAAGAAAACATTTCACTGCTAGAATAAATAATTTTCATTTACCACATGCAAAAAACCAGAATTTCCAGAATGCTTTCAGCATCTGCTCTGTGAGATCAGAGCTCATGAGCTCTGTCAGCAACAGTCAGTTCCTGAACACAGAAGTTACTTTTAAATTAACATTTTCTAACCTTAAAAGACCCAGCATTATAGGTCTGGAGTTCAAAACAGATACTTCACAATAAATAACAAACTGATACTGTTTGAGACAGGGCTTATTTCCTAGAAGTCTAAACTTAAACAAATAAATAAATAAATAGAAATTGTTTGTTGGTTTCTTGGGTTTTTTTAGAGTGCCTAATTTGAGCAGCATATTTCTTTCACAGACTAATTCCTGAAGAGGAAAAAAAAAAAGAAAAAAAAAGAAAAGAGAAGCTTCAAGTCTGTTGTTGGAGAAGCAGATTTATTCAGATAAAAATCAGTTAACTTCCCCAGAATGCAGAAAAAACTAATTTTACTTGGGTTTGAGGAATTTGGTTCAAAGCTCTGATCTAGAAAGCAATATATAAAGTTATTAAACACTGTAAGGAGATTAACTCTACAGAGTGTTATTGACTGCTCCGGTCTCATTAACTGCAATTTTATTTAGATAAAAATGTCATCTTAAACATCATTTTTGTGTCAGAAGTTAGATCTGAAGAATAACATTAAAAATAAATATGCATCAGCAGTTCCCCAATCTGCGGCAGCTTTCTGGAGTGTCCCCTGGAACTTGCGATTGAAATTATGGTTTTGATTTCCAACATGCCCATCAAGAGAAACTGCTTTTAAAAGGAGTTGTCCTGTGGAATGGGAGAAGTGTTTTGTGAGAGGCAGCTTCACTGGAGCATGTACAAGCTTGACATAGAAAGCTGATGTCTGTCTGCCTCTTTTTCTTCCAAGA
>NW_010307138.1:141460-148782 GCF_000700745.2 Antrostomus carolinensis
TTTCAGACTTTATTAGGGAACTGTGAAGCTAATTACGTGTACGATAACTTCAGTAACTGCTTTTCATGCAGAATCACAGACCACAAAATAATGAAAGCATGAATGGAAAAATCTCTCTCTCTTTTAAACTCGTAGCAGCTCAGAGAAGGCGCTGGATATCTCAGCAGGCTGCAGCACAGCTCCCGTACTGCAATGAGGAACCCTCAAGAGGTGGCCAAAATCCCCACCAAACACCAGAACAAATCCCAACATTTCTCATGGTCTTCACTTCCAAGGAACATCCGGATGACATGCCTAAGGGCACTTGGAAGATGGGAGACAAAACCGGGTGCAGAATGACACCACAGGCACCCCACACACCTTCGGGATGGAGCATCCGCCCACCGCGCTTCGGAGGCAGAGCTTGACCTGCAGAAGCCTTTAGGAACCAAGCTCCCACCAAAGTCAACAGTGGCCAGGTACTTATGTATTTTCTGGACTATAAACCCAGGAAAAGTAGGAAGCCAGGTGTATAGACAGGCAGAACATCCCTGTTAGCTAGCTCATGTATTGGGGCCACACAGCACTGCAGATACACACTCACTTGCTGGATTACTGTTTGCTACCCCAGGGGCACGCTCCTGCCTGTTGGGCACTTAGCAAAGCCATTCGTATTCCTCCTGAAAAATTTGTCTCAGGCTTTTGCAGAAGCCAAATTTCATGTATGCAGCAGCATTTTGAGGCTGCATGATTATTTTCAAGTGGAGCTGTTAGTATATTTCACTAACACACCCTGCATTCAATTTCCTCTATTATCTTAACCACAAGAATACAGTGCATTTACCTCCAAAAGGTATATGTATACAGCCCTACAGTTATTAATTACTACAGTTATTAATTACATTAATTACCAGGAAGCAGACTCAAACATAAGTGCAGAGGTTTGCTCAGGTTCTCCCCTTCTCCCCTCTTTTTTTTTTTTTTTTTTAAACATTAAACAAACATTAAATATAATGTTTGCTTCTACACCTTCCCACAAAGATTTGGCATGTTGGGATTTTTTGGTCTATCTGTTCTATACTTCCTAAATAGTAATCACAGCCTTCCTAAGGTTTACTGTTGGATGTGACAAGGGCTGAATAGGATGGAGGTTTTGAAACTTCAGTGGGAAGAACAAAAGGCTTTGGCCATGAAGAGCATCCTACCTCTCAAAAACTTAGGAGAGATGGCCTCCATATGGAATCCATATGAAAAAACAGGTATTTCAGCAAAACTATTATGTAATTATTTATTTTTAACCAATAATAACACTAGTAAAAATCCTAGCGTAGAAGGAATTACATTTTTATACATTTGCATGAAGCTTGGCTACCTCTGGTTTCATACACTTGCTTAAAGCAGAACATGCTGGCACAGTTTATTCATCTTCTTGTATGAAAATAAACTGTGCTTCCACACGCTTCTACCCAAACGTAGCTGCCTACACAAGTGAAGTTATCCTGCTACATCAGTACAGGCACTATTCAGGATGGGCAACAGAAACATGAATCACTGCAGATGAAGAGATGCACAGAAAAACAAAAAAGGGGCTGTACGTCTCAGCTGCTCACGCTGCCTCCTGATTGTAGGGAACAAGTGAGGTTGTTTAGCTGTATTTCTGAGAGGTGACTTGCTACAACTGTGATGGAACTAGGCTGGAAAAATAATGCATTTAACACTGTGATGTCATTCTACCCACTACCAGTTGCCACGGTCTCACAGCATGCCAATAAAACTTGAATTTCTAATTTTGAAAAAATGCCCTCTTTTTTTTTTTTTTTTAAATTACAATCTTCAAAAACCTTACAGAAATTGAAAAGGGCATAAACCCAATATCAAGCATATCAGCCCCCTTAAGTCATACCACTTTCAGCATCCTACTCCTTATTTCTGTCCTTCCCTAAGAGGCCACTTCCCATCACCATTCCTATACACACCAGTGCATATTCAGGGATCAGATCCCCTGATTCATTCCTGAACTGTCTTCAGTGCAGTACTGCACACCAGTGCTCCCCATCCCTCAGGACCAATGTTCTCACCATCTTAAGCTAACATCAATAATTAACAAAGAGAAAAAGATACCCATGCCTTAATCGTCCTCTGCCATGCTGCAGGCCTTGAGATTTTTCCTTAGGCTAAAGAAGAAAAAAGTTAACGATCGTATTTTAAACATTATCATGCATCAGTGATCAAGACTTATCCTGCAAACAAAAACAGACACACACACCAAAAAAAAACCCAAAACAAATTATACCCCGCTAACTTTTTTTAAGAGATAAGTTTATTATCCTGCAAACAAAAACAGACACACACACCAAAAAAAAACCCAAAACAAATTATACCCCACTAACTTTTTTTAAGAGATGCAGGGACAGCATTTCTAAAGAAGTCACTGGCTCCACAAATCAACTCAGCTAACACCCCATCATCAGGCTACAACGCTGGCAGTGATGTCTAATATGTGGTATTTGTGGCACTACTGGGGAAAACTATTTTAAGTCTAATTAACATGAAATTTTTAGAATGCAAATGCTTTTCATTTATACATAAAACAAAATGCCGTGACATTTCTCCCATCCATTTATCATAAACAAGTTAATTACTGTGTAACAAATAGCTCCTGCTAGAATCTGTATGTTTTGAGGATGTTGGAGAGCTGACTCAGGCAAATAAGATGAACCACAAAGTAGTAGTTAATAGCTTATGGCATACTTATAATAAAACAATGACTCTGTAAAAGCTCTTGTTGTCAAATTAAGGCTAAGCTATTTCCATTGGAATAAGTCAATTATAAGCAGTCATTATCTGTTTAACTTGATTCAAACCTAGAATACTATAAACACTTTGGTTATGACACATTCATCACGCTGCATACATTTGAGAGCTGGATATTACAAAGCTTAAAAGAAAAACACTGGATTTATTGGCACATAGCTTATTTCCAAACCACACAGCATCTCAACTTCCCAAGGCTGGCTGAAGTTCATGACTATGCTGAGGTCTACATGCTACCTGATTTCTGATAAGCAACCCTTTAGGCAGTATGAACCATCCCAGGACTCCCCACACCTCCTTCCTAAGGATAAAGGGAGGATGATGCAGCATAAAGACTTTATGTTTGCCCACTGGAATCCCCTGAGCCATTTGAACAACATACACACTTATTCCCCCACCCCCCCAATTCCATGAAAGCACTGACAGGTGAAGTAGGTGAAGTCCTACCTACTTTTTCAGGCAAGCAGTCCCATTTGGCCTGAAGATGAATTACTGAATGTTGATGAATAAGATGGTGGTAGCTGGCAGCAATGCTTTGCGTGGTAAGATGGTGTGAAACAGTACATATGTCAATCGATCAAACATGATAATGTAAGCAATCTGAACCCATTTTTGGTCTGAACTATTGTACAATACTTCACCCAGATGGAAAAAAGAGATAAACATTTTATGCTTCAGACATATCAAGTGTTAGGAAGTAAAATTAAACCAAAACTGGAAAACTACCAATTTTACATGCTAGAGTATATACAAAGAACAACACAAGCATGAAGAAGAACTTTATGTAGCAGATTTTCTCCCCCATTATTGTACAAATTAATTAGATATATTTATTTCCTATGATAAACAGCCGCATGTATTTTACTGTAGATGAAAAGGTGTAAAGACGATTAGCAAACACAGCATTTGCACTTTTTTCTTCAGATGAAAAAATACTTGTAAATCACATAACTCATGACAATGTCATCAGGACATGAATCTTAGAAGTGGTGCATGCATACAGAATAACCTGAGGGCCAGTTCAGTCCTAAATCAGGTTTGCCATGACTAATGTAAAACTATAATTGGCCCTAAAGGATAAAATTAAATAGAAATATATTTTCATTCAAATCAACTTGACAGTCTATCTAAATATAATTTCATATTTAAAAATTATCAGCTGCAACTGAAATGAAATGACAGTCACTATTTCAAAGCCATTGCCAGCTAACTCCTCTAAACAGACCTTCTACTCCATTCCTATTGTTCACCTACAGAAACATGTAGCACAATTTATCAAGCACTAAACTGCAAAAAATACTCCTTCAAGCACATGTATTAATGACACAACTTTCTATAGTATTTGGAGGGCATGATTGTTTATCAATTTCCAAAACTAAAAAGCATGAAATTGACTCAGTTTACAGACTGACCTGTAAAGCGTTACAATGTCTAGGACTAGGAAAAATTGCTACTAAATGTGTAAACAATTGGTATTTAGTCTCTTCGTGTGTTGCTATATTCTCAAGTTTGTTTATGTCACGTCCCTATTTGGTTATCTTTCAAACTAAAAATAAACTCGTCAACGTTTACAATTGATGCTCAGGCCAGTCAAAAGAATTCCTGAACAGCAAAACTAAGACAACTGGGCTCAGAAACAAAAGTGATTGCCAACTCATGTAGAGAAAAAATGTCCAGTCTTGGATTCTGCTGAAGCCAGAAGGAATACTGACAACTCTCGCTCTCTTTTGAGAAAAATCAAAGGAACAGAGCAGGTGTTTGCTCTGGAGAAAGACAGAAATCCCAGCTTTCTGGCAAAGACAAGCATGTGAGTAAATGTACTCAGGAGAAAGTCCTAACTTCTACAATACACTGTTTTTAGAACTGCTGTAACATCCACCATTGGTGAGTGACTTAACTCAAGGGGGGTGCTGGGGGTGGGCAGAATTCATCTTCAAAAATTCTCTTGGAGTAAACCAATGATTTCCTGCATCATGCAAATACAAAGTTTAATTATTTTTAACTTGAAAGGGAGACAGATCAATACCCAGGATAATCTATTGTTATTTGGATTACGAAGACGTCTTAGAGTTTACAATCACAAAAGTGGTTATAATCCTGCAATTACTATAAAGCTAATTGGTAGTTTCTTCTTGCCTCTGTTTTCATGTTGTCAGTGGGGCAGTAATGAAAATGAATGCCACATTTGTGAACAGAATGTCTGTAGGCTTGTTTACCACATTTCCAACAACAACGTCTGCTTTATCATGCATTTCAAAGCAGAGACAATTTAAGGATCTTTCAGTTTCATACATAAAAATACTTTCTAAAATATCAAATGAAGAGTTCCTTCAGACGAGGTGGGAGTGGGAGACTTAAAAGTGAAGTAATGACCTTGCATACTATAGGCAAACAATCCACCTGAAGAAGGCAGCACGCGGACTTTGAATGATTCATCTGTATTCAAAACCACGCTCAGGTAAACCACTTAGTGTTTCATCCTCCTACAAACATAATTCTGCAGACAATTTCACCATTAAACCCAGCATCTTTAAGCCTCCTTTCACCTCCTGAAAATACAGTTACTGCAGCAGCTATTAAGCTTTTTATTCCACTTACCTTTGAGTAACTTCTGCCCTTCCATGATGTTTTGAGAGACAAATGCTGTGTAGTCTTCTTCTGAAAAGCCAGGCTTGCATGTGGGTCTAACTGTAAGATCCCCATTGTGTGCCTGCAAAAATAAAACAAGGAGAACACACATCATGACTTTTGTCATTTGAGAAAATGTTTTGCACCCAATGACTAGGTGTTTAGACACAGACAAACCTGAACAGTAAAGCAGCGTGCAAGTAGAAACCGCCTGTGTTAAAGTGCCTATCTGTTGGAGTGGATCCATACTGTAGCTGCAAAAATAAAATGGGCCAGAAAATAGTTGCCTGACTACAATAGAGAGCATTGTTTGTAGGAAGGCTGGGATACTGGGCACTGTCAGAAGAGGGGAGGAAACAAAGAGCAGCAATTCATCAAGGCGAGCTGCGCTCGCACTGGAGCCACGCAAAGGCCTGATGTTGCAACATCCAAATCACTGAGTTTTGCTATTAAGAAACTGGGCAAGCCCCAGGACTGAAGGAGGAAAAACAGCCCAGCTCACAGCAGCCTCAGGAGGTTGTGACCAGCTACAGTCCCCTTCCTTCCCCTCTGCCTTGCAGCAGGCTCTGAGATTGCCTGCTCCTGCCTCTGTGACCCTCCAGGCTCTGCACTGGAGGGGATGGAGGGGATGGAGGGGATGGAGGGGATGGAGGGGATGGAGGGGATGCCCAATCAAAAAAGTTACAATGCCACGGAATAGCGCAGCCCCACACACAACCTGTCAGGATGCAGCGGGAAGCATCCAGCTAAACACTCAGCTGCTCTGCTACAACTTTGGATTGTGCAGCAGGGAACCAGCCCCTGGCACAGAGATGGGTTAGTCCGGTTGTGGTAGCTCAAGCCCCTTGGGATGCAGTAACATACTCCCCAGCAAGGAGGGTCCCAGACCCCAGCTCCAGCCAACTCTCTGGAAGCACAGAAGCCAGTGATTTATGCCTAACAAGTGCCAGGTGATTTGCACACAAACAAGTGCTGGTGGCAAGGGATTCCCAAGGCTCCCAGACCATTGCTGGGCTAGCCAGAGCATCGCTTAGCAATGCAGGCTGTGCCTCCGACATCTCCAGTCCCAGCAGCACCGGCTGAAGCCAGGGGACCAGGAGAGTCACTTCCCCAAGAAAGTTCAACTCCAGGCATGCACCTGCCTCCCCGGAGAGAAGAGCACAGCTCCCCCGGGCTGCCCGGAACACTCCTGGACACGAACGATGCTGCATTACAGAGAGAAAGAGAAGGAAGCGGAGCGAAGGGTCCTTTCGGATGAGCTTAGTAAGCAGAAAGGCAGCCAACGTACTCTGCTAAAAATCACGCTCGGGAGACGGATGCCAGCTACTGCATGGGAAGCGCAAGGAAGCAGCGGCTCTGTGGACTCCGACCGTCGCTGGCAAGATGTTGCCATTAGGAAACATTTCAAAGGGTCTGACCGAAGATAATAGGCTTTGAATTTGAAATCACCCAATTATTATAACGGCGCTGGCTAGATGAGAGCGCATCGGGGCTACTTCTGCACAGCCACCAGCCTCGGAGGGCTCGGGCTTGGGACATCTTCATGGATTCAACTTGGCACAGGGGATCAGGCAGAAAAATAAGCGGCTCTTGTTTCTGCAGCCAGTCCAACGCGAAATCCAGCAGCCGCCCCGCTCGCACTGTCGCACCGCAACCAGGCGTTCAGGCAGTTGTTGATGTTCTACCGATATCCCTTAATCTGAGGGAGGGGGAACCCTCCCAAAACCCCAAACTTTTCAGCCCACGAGCCCCCACTGCGGTTCGGGCCCACTCGGTGCGTTTATGGGCTTGTGAAAATAAAAGTTAACGGCACGGCCACGGCGCCGGTAAAGGGGGACACGGCTCGCACGGAGCAGGCAGCGCTGCGCGACCGCGCTCGGGCGCGGAACCTCGGCCAGGCT
>NW_010307139.1:0-22500 GCF_000700745.2 Antrostomus carolinensis
CCTTCCAACCCAAACCATTCGATGATTCTACAAAGAGTATGAAATTTCAGTAATGGATTCTTCAATGCAACAGATAGTGTAACAAGACTGAATACTTAAAGAATCAAGCTACTCAACTCCAGACTGGGAATAAGTGGCATGTTTTTAACAGGACAGTTTGGAGCTCTCTTCAGTGCTGAGGTTCTTCTGTTTTGTTTTGATTTTTTAAATAAAGACAGAAAGACATACCTTATTTTACATGAGAATTAATTTTGGAATTAGTTTTATAATTTGTTATATTAAAAGTCAAACTGTTATTACAACTATAACATACATTTATAAATCTAGGTAATGTGACCAGATTCAATATAGCTTTATAGGTAAGGCCACTCCACTTTAAATTTCAGTAGTCTTTTTTATTTCATTCCTTCTGCATATTCATATTTTCCACATGGAACGAAACTGAGGTCAATCTCCCTAATTGGACAGTTATTTTTGAGATGTGTGAACAGTACTATTTCTTTCAAACTAATGCATATCATTTTCATCAACAATGAATTTCATGTGCTGTTATATTGCTTACACACCTATCCTAATTATACCTGGAAAAGGGTAATAACCAACCTAAAAATAAAAGTATCATTAGCAACAAATATCATTATCTTGTCGCTTACCCTCACTGGTACAGAGCTACAGAACAGTGAGTTATCCCAGCTCCAATCTTTCAGAACAGTGAAGATCAGACATTTATTTCAACATTTTGCTTTATGGGATTTTGCCAATTTTTTGATCATGTTAAATTATGCCTGTTGCGCAATTAATACTTTGGTGAGGGGAGTTAGCAACCTCTCATTAAAAACCTTTGCCAATAGGAAATATAAACAAGACAACAATCAAATTTGAGAGCAGTCAAAAAGTGAACAAAATAATTACATAAAGTAGAGGTCTGAAACAGGTTCTTTTAAGATCGCTTATTCAGTTGTTAAGTGAATTTTATCAGAATATGCAGTACATTGTAGCCCATTGTTCTCTTTCTATATATACGCATTGAAAGAACATTTATGACAGTAATGCATTAGACATTTCCATTAGAAATGTTTTTGGTCTTTTGTCATCACACATGAAAAGAACAAAATCTTAAGCATTTATAGTGGAAGGTTAAATAACTTATTTAGCAGTGATATTCATGTTTTATAGATATTTCTGAACTACTAGCATATTGCTTCACCTGATTAAAGAAGTGGAACATCACCCTTATGAGGAAGGCTAAGGGAACTGGGTCTCTTTAGTTTGAATAAGACGGGACTGAGGGATGACCTTATTAATGTTTATAAATATGTAAAGGGCAAATGTCAGGGAGATGGAACCAGACTCTTCTCAGTGATGTCCAGTGGTAGGACAAGGGGCAATGGGTGCAAACTGGAGCATAGGAAGTTCCATGTAAACATCAGGAAAAACTTTTTCACTGTGACTGTGACAGAGCACTGGAACAGGCTGCCCAGAGATGTTGTGGAATCTCCTTCTCTGGAGACATTCAAAACCCGCCTGGATGCTTTCCTGTGTGACCTACTGCAGGTGATCCTGCTTTGGCAGGGGGGTTGAACTAGATGATCTTTCGAGGTCCCTTCCAATCCCAAACATTCTGTGATTCTGTGACTGTTTCTCAATGTAGAAATACAAGATCACTCCTATCTCACCTGTACTTTATGATCATCAGACAAAATGATGGTGCTCATTCTTTGGCTGATACCTGAACAGAAATATTTGCTTACTCTTCAAAGCTTACATTACAGTAAGAAACATGTTTTTGCTTACTTTTTAATATTAAATTAGAGATGGGAAGAGAGCATTTTAATTTCTGTCGATTTCTATTAATCAGCTCACTGGACAGAGGCCCAAGTTTCTCTCATTCTTCAAAAGAAAAAAAAAAAAAAGCAGAGAACAAATAGTAGAAGTAGTGAAAGGAATATGATATATTCACAACACTAATATGTTCCTTTCAGTAGCAAGGGGAAAATTGTTTCTATTATATCTTTAAATGCATTCGCAGTGTTAAAAGCTCTTTAAGAAAGACAGATCTTGCAGAAATGAGAAGATCAAAACTTAACTTACACTGCATAGATATTTTTTTATTTCAGAGCTTAAACCTGACTACCACGAAAACCAGAACCACCAACAAGGATTTTAAGTGTTAAAATGAACCAAGAGAAAGAGCTTTTTTTAATTTGCTTTGCTAGAACTTTGTACTCTGACATCCAGAATTTACAAGAAATGTACAAACTTCATAAAGACTACTAATAGTCTCATTACAAGCAAGGCACACTCAGCAAATTTAAAATAAATAAACAATAGCAGGAAAAATGCTACATATTGACTTAAGTGCCATACAAACACATAGGAATTATATACAAAATAATTGTGATAACAAAAACAAGCAACTTAGAAAAATGCAGAGTCAACATTGATGAACAGACTGCCTCCCTACAAGGCTCAAAAAATTAAAGGCTTGACTGATTAAAAATATTTCCTCACACTGGATTCTTGATAAGACAAGTCAGATGAAAGAAAAACATATATTCAAATGGAATATAAGAGATGGAATTTGCACCATTTCTTTCCTTAGATGCGCTTAATTTTAGGAAAAGACAAGACATTTTAAGTCAAGTAAATGAGAACATAAGAACAAGATTCTATTGCTCTGATACTCTCAGGAAGTAAACACCTTATATGGGGTATCTAGAGAACAGGAAAGGAGGGGAGAGGGGGGAAGAAAGAAAGCTATTGTCCATCTAGTCCTAGACATATATTTAACCAGACAAAAATCTATCACAGTTGCTTTCTGCACATTTTTTTTTTTTTTAAGTTGCAGCCAGATGCCCCAACTCCACAATCTCTCTGAGGGACTGCAACAGAAATGGCACCAGAAGTTTGAAAACTGGCAACTCTGTGGAATTTTAAGCCTCACTAACCTCTCTGAGTGAACAGGCAGATATCTCAAGGTTGAAAGCTTGCCTGGATCTTCTGCAATTCCAAGCACATGCTTTTGTCAATGAGATACAAGGAAGAAGGCTGGACTTTATCGACATTTATACTTGGTGGTTTTGTACCCCAGGAATTACTGAACTACCATAAGAATGGTATTGAGAGCTGTCTTATCTGAATTAGAGCTAACATTTCTACTAAAAGACATTTCAATTATGCCAAATCAGCTAAGGATTTTAAATGAGGAATGTCCCCTCTTCTTTCTTTTTTTCCAGCTTATTAATTTTTATTTTTATTTGACAGTTAACCTAATGCTAAGATAATACTGTGTAACTTTAATGTTTAAAATTGATATATAGCCATAGGGCATGCTTCGTGATGGATGGGATTGGCTTTTATATGAAGAGCCATGGAATTTGATTACTATTGTTCATACTTAATACTGATTAATATTTTCAATACTAACATTTCATTGAATAAAACACTACTAAAAAGAAAGTTATAAGAATACAGAAATGCCATTACTTTTAAAGCATTTATTTGCATGTTGCACACAGTGAAAAGTTCAGCCAAAGGAACAAAAGCTGTAGTGCTACTTACATTACACAGAATTTCTCCTTTTTTTGCATCATCTCTTGATTTATAAACTCTATAACATTCATCCACTCTGCTTCACACAGCTATCTCTGTCCTTTCCCAGTTTAACATCTATACTACATATACTACAGTTGCCCACTGCTGGATTTTTTGTACAGTGCTTACATAAATAGGATGTCTTTCAGATGCACTAATGCCTCTCTCACCTAGTCTCTGCAAATCACTGGAAACATATAGTAAGTATCCTCATAGGTTTCCCTGGTTTTGTACTCCTCTTTCTCTACTGACCACTGTCCAAGTATTGGGCTGTATGGATCTTTGGTTTGAATCTGTTACCGTCATTATGTGTTCTATACTACAACGTAAAAAGAAAAAGACGTTACTAATGAAAATCAAAGCCCAAGGCTTCATGTGCTTGCCTCAAAATAAAGCAAAAAGATGGGTTTTGACACCTTGCAAGAGAGTACAAATTCCTCCTGCACTACACCAGGGCAAGTGAGAGCAAAATCAAGTCCTTAAGATCAAAATCAACTCACATAAGAATTGCATTTCCCTGGGTTAGTTTCAGCTTTTGAGCATTCAGATCTGGTACAGAAGGTGTACTTGCTACCTGCTCTGGAATACCCTATAAACCCAATCCTGTGATTGGAACTCACTGCTGGATGGAGAGCAGTATCAGCTTTCCACAGACAGAGTCCATGACAATGTACCAAATATACGGTTCATTGAATCAGGTTATATATTCTTTATCATCTGCACAAATATATTTAATAATTTCCCTTCATACACAAAGTGCTTATTTCTTATTTAGGGTTATAAATAAAAAGCTGGTAAGACCGTATTTTACACACTATTGTTCCTATAGCAAAAGACGCTTAACTTTAAGAATCAGCCTTCCCATTTCTATGCTCATTTCATTATAAAGGGGTTTACCATAAATACTGGAATTTGAATTCCACCCAAGTAATGCATTAATAGATACTAAACCATTAATAATTCCTGTACTTTTCCATAAACGGGCAAAGTCCAATAAATAAATGGGAGCTCTTACATGTCAGAGCAGGGTTAACAAGCACCAAGGAGATTTCAAAGACGAACTGCGGGCAGGGGCTGCCAGAAGCTAACATTCATAATGATGCCACGAATTCTGGGGACCCATTTTTTACTGTCCACTATGGCAAGTTCTAAAATTAAATGCTAAGCAGAAATTTGTCCTGAGCTCTGACATATAGTGCTTTAGGTAAACAATCTCTAAAATTAAAAGCAGATTCTTGATAATAAATTCCAACATGTATATCCTGATAACAGACAACCTTCCTTTATAAATCAAAATTTGGTCTTTCCTCACAGAAAGCTTTCCAAATTAGATCAGATGACTCACTTGAAATATTTCATCCATCTCCCCTCTCCTGTGAATCCCAGAAATAAATGTCCAGTTGGGTGGGGTGACAAAGGGGAAATTTAAATATTAAATGAGAACTGAAAGCAAGTACGATACCAAGAAAAGGCAGGCTCACCCAGGGATGGCTGTCCTGGATTTTCTCCAGTCTTAATGAAAATCTACCAGAACACAGTGAATGATTTTTTTTATTTTTTATTTACTGCCTTTTGCTCTGGCTTCCTAATGCAATGCACCTGCAAAGTCTTCTAAATAAGCTATACTCAACACCAAGACGAGGTAGACATCCAGGATTTTTTTGTTTTGTTTTAAACTCCTGTATTTGTTACTAATACCTAATACATTATATGGGACAGATTAAAGCTCTGTCCTAAAGAGATACATCATATCCAAAAGCACTATATATTACAGTCCTCAGGCCTAAGGATTTATCCATATAATACAACTGCTGTTCAGGAAATTGTTTCTTTACCCTGAAATCTATGGATGTAGTACTTCTGTCTTTTTCATCAGAAGTCAGTGTTGTGTTGTGCACCTCATCACTTGAGTCATATAATGTTACCTCTGATTCTTGTATGAGGAAAGCTTTCTAAGAGAGAAGTGAAGAAATAACTTCTATTACAAAATCTGATTATTTTTTTTTTCTTCTGTGTACATACATTTCTGCAAATGCTGAGTGGCAATCTCAACAGTGGTAGACAAATAAAATTATTATGTGAATCACAGCAACTCATCTGGTCTCTCAGCAGCAAAAAGATCTGCACATCAGGAAGTGCAAGGGGAACAGGACTGAAAATCTTAGTGACCTATTGACAATACTCATTTGCTACATAGTTTGGATAAGGCACAAAACCCAAAGGAATTGTGCTCTGAACCACCTGGTAGGTACAGCACAGCATAGCGGCCTTCCAATACCTGAAGGGGGCCTACAAGAAAGCT
Source organism: Antrostomus carolinensis (assembly GCF_000700745.2). NCBI lineage: Eukaryota > Metazoa > Chordata > Aves > Caprimulgiformes > Caprimulgidae > Antrostomus > Antrostomus carolinensis. The sequence goes on from NW_010307139.1 coordinate 5,897, forward strand.
GGGGAGGGACTTTTCATAAGGGCACTTAATGACAAAACAAGGGGAAATGGGTTTAAACTGAAAGAGGGCAGGTTTAGATTAGATATTAGGAAGAAGTTCTTTACTGTAAGGGTGGTCAGACACTGGAACAGGTTGCCCAAGGAAGTTGTTGATGCCCCCTCCCTGGAAGTGTTTAAGACCAGGCTGGATGAGGCTTTGAGCAACCTGATCTAGTGGAGGGTGTCCCTGCTGAAGGCGGGGGGATTGGAACTAGATGATCTTTGAGGTCCCTTCCAATCCAAACCATTCTATGATTCTATGATTTTTGTAATACAATTTGGTAGATCTCTGAGTAACACTATGTTATCTGAAATGCATGTAGCCTACCTGGCTACATTGTCTTTGGAAAGGCATGACATGAAAATTTCAAAAAAGAGGACTCAAAAAGAAAAAAAGGAAATAATTAACAGTATTCAGTATTCTTAGTTTAAAACCCACAGTGTGCAAATAAAGCTCGCCAAAAAATGCACTATTTAGACTCAGTGTGACAAAATAAAATGACAGCTGAAAGAACTTAGACCATCCAACTTTAGCTTTTAAAAAAAGGGTTTTTAGAGAGCTGGAACTATATTTTATCTGCAAATTATGGTCACAAGTAATGACAAATACAACTGAACATGAAAAACTATCTTTTCTCCTGCTTCTTAACAGATAATGACTTCAAGGTCATTCCATTAGTGATCACCGCAGCTTTTAAATGAAACACATATAACCCTAATCCAATTAATGAAAGTATCCTGCACTTCTTATACATGCTAATATTGAATGAATGTTTAAACCTTGGTCATTCACCACCACATGCACTATAAATCAAAATCAAAGAAGCAGAATAATATTACTGACAAGGTATGGAGTTGGTGGGAAGCAAGGGAAAAAGTAAGGTGCCTTGGCATCTTTAATTTCATTTATTTTTACCTGTGTTTATCTTTAAAATACACAATTATGTACACAGTTGGAGGGGTGTTCTTAGTGATTTTTTTTCCCATGTTTAGCTGTGTAACATATTAGCTTTAAAGAAATCAGTGGTTTAATCTCACATTTCTAGTTGCCTCACTCTTTCTTTTCTTCATTTTCTTTTTCCCTGCGAAAATCACTTGATATTTTATGCATTATTTCATTTTTGTCTTTCTTTTATTACTAAACTTTTTGCTGCTGTCAGCCTTTTGCAGTCTATGACTATCCCTTCTGAATAAATTGATAAATTGTCAAAACAAAATAAAATTTTTCCGAAGACATCTACATGAGGAGCCTTAAAAATCACAGTTTCTGGACAAGAGGCATGGAATGACACAACCTCAGCAGGGATAAGGCTGTACAGATATAGCTCCACCATTTGACGTATAATTTGTGTATTATACTAGACCAGTCTTTTTGAAAGAGCTTCAGTCTGTTAATTCCCCTGGTACATGCACACCTTAATAGAGAGGGGACAAATTTATGGGAACTTAAGTTACCTCTCATCAGCTGAGCCATAAACATTGAATTTGTGTCTTCTCTTTGCAGCTGGAATGGGCTAAGATATGTAACTTAGCTTAAAACTCAGTAAAAAAAAGAAACTGAAGTTTTAGCTTGGTTTTGTAGATGCTCAGGAGTGTTTGGGGTCACCATAATTTTTTCAAGCATCGCAGCCTGGAGGAATCTAAGATCACATGTTGCTAACTGGTTATGCATTAGGACATACCTATCTAAATCTCTTCTGAAATGTAATATTTTAAGGAATTCAAAATGCTTGTGAATATTGCATCTATAACCTTACCAAACATATTTTGTTGTCCTACTGACACAAGGTGTCAAGGAAGGTCTTAGTGTTCCTTTCTCCTCACTTTCAGATATATTTTATTTTAAAATCTAACTTCAAATTCACTATCTCATATTAAGGTCTACCAGTAAACAGAATAAAAGTAAATCCAGGCATTTTGATCCCATTTATGCTATTTCAACTCAGATATCCTCAATCCTGTCAGTATCCCTGAAGTCTAACACCTTGTGCCACAGAATACACTTAATTCCCCTAAAAACTTGAAGTTTCATTTAGTTTACTCAAAACTTTTTTTCTCCACTTTTTAAAATAAAACTAAACATGTATGGATATATAAGGACACACCATTACAGTAATGAAGATCATTAAATAATAACCACTGTATGCAGCCACAAGTAAAATACATAAAAGAGGAAAGAACCTCCCTAGCAGTAGCAACCTCCACAGCTGGTTCTGTTCTACTTTCACAGCTTCTGCCTTTCACAAGGGTGAAAACTGAGTATTAACTCCAAATAATATTTCCTGACGTTTCAGCAATTTTACTATTTTCTGCTATAAACACATATTATGGTGAAAACAGAGGTTAATAAAAAATGCTTCATAAAAAGCATCCAAAGCTCATTTCTCAGATCTCTCATTTAAATGATGCCTGCTGAATTAACAGGAATAGTTTTCTTCAGTGGCCAAACCAAGATTTATGCTTCCCAACGTGCAAAAAAACAACAATGCTCTTACTGCATGAAAGATGCTAACGCCTTCTTTCACTTTGTGTCTCTCATGCAGAAATGTGTATATCAAGACAATGACAAATGACAGTACTTGTTAAAGCAGCAGGACCATCAGGTTCTCACCACCTCACTGCAAGTGGGATAGGCCTTGTGAAGTGTATACTGACAGGATCTACATCTCTCTTTTTTCTTCACTCCATGAGTGAAGCATCCATTGCCAAGGCAGTTCAGCGTAGCATTCCTCTCTCACTCTTCTAGCTGTTTCACAACCTGATGGTTTGGAACCAGAAGTTATCAGAATATTTAAATGTTTGCCTACACATTTGGATACAATGGTTTCAGAATAACATACATGATGTGTGTAGCTTTACATCAAGCACAAAAAACAGCTAATCAGCTCTCAAGAGTAGTAACACAGGAATGGTAAGCGGGCACACACTCATCACCTGACACAGCACGTACTTGCAGAGGACTGAGCTCTTGACAACAGTTTACCACTAATCAATGTAGGAAACACAGAAAATCAAGACAAAACCATTTTCTCTATTGTATTTAAGCATTTTTCTTTCACTATTGACCTTTTAGTAGTATATATGGAATCTCCAAACTATCACTTCTAATTCAAAGCACTATAGACATCATATTAGACAAGTGAGAGCAAAGATATAAGGTTTAAAATAGAAACACAAGACTCATACTAAACTAAAATAAAAAAAAAAGGTATTGATAAAGCTGACACATTTCTCAACAGCACTGTTGATTGATGTTAGCATGTAAGCAAGCTATAAAAGCCTAAAATACTGGCAAAAAAATTGAGAATTAGGAGTCATGAAAACCTTATACATCTAATTTATTTGTATAGACACATGAAGAATACTGCAGTGGTACCAGATTCAAGAATTTCCTGAAATTCATTATGATAAAGATGCAAATGTAAATGTTCCCAGACTGGGGTATAAGAACATAAAATATCAGCCAGCTCTGTAATGATATACTATGACTGGTCAGTCTAACTCTTCTCATTTATAGGTCCATCCCTAGTTTTAAAAATAATAAGAAATATAGATTTTCTTTTCTGTGGCAATGAGACTTTTTTTTCCCTTTTAAGATTCATTACAGATATTTTGTAAATGACACCGAAGGGAAAAGTATTACATTACAGCTCACAAGATTATTTGGGAGGGTAGAAGAAAAACTTTTTTTTTTTTTTTAACTAAACTATGGTTTCAGTATAGAAACCTCACATATCTATAAAGCATTTTCAAATTTAACACATATAGGGAAATATTAAACTTACTTCCATTAAGACCTGCAGGAAAATATTAACTTTTCAGTTCAAAAGCAAGATCCTGATAGTTTTCTAAGGGGGCACCATCCATGTTCACATAGCTTAAGCTCTTGAGGGTTGCATTTTCTTTTGGCAGGTTTCCTCTGAACAACCAGTGACAGCCAAACACTGTAAATGGGCTCCTAGGTAGAATTCAGGCTGCTCATGAATTTTTCTTAAGTGAAACAATTAAAGAATTTAAGTCAACAAAGCCATGTGTGTTCTAAACTTCTACTTATTAGAGTAATTCTCAAATGCTTCAAAAACATTAGTCACATATATCCAGTTAAACAATGTGCATGACTGTGGGATAGAAGCAGAAGAGAATTCTAAACTGCATTTAATTGTTATTTTAGAAAAGTGTTGATGGTTGTCAATAGACTTTCAGTGAAATGTACAGCCTGAGCCAAGCACCTGAAGCGTTACATACAGAAAATAGTTTTAGAAGTATATGTTTTATGCAATAAGATTCAATTTATTTCTAATATATATATACATGAATTTTGAGTTAAGAGGTGCTTTTGCACCTTCCAATCATCTTAGAAACAATACAGACTACAGTAGTTGTTGCACTGAACAGCTGGCATATACGAGCAAATTTTTACCTCCCCATTAGATTTCTGTTATAACAACTGCATGCTGTGTCTGTGAAAATCAAAGGAAAATCCTGCCTCCTATCTTTGATTTTATATTCATGTATTTATTGCTTTGGAAATTCAGTAGCTACCAAACTTCACATTGCTACAGTTCTATGCAGCAAACGAACAATGCTGCTTAATTTTATCTTTTCAATAGAAAAAGCGATTTAATAACATGAAAGTAAATGAACCCACATTAGTATAAACTGCAGCACAATATAAAAGACATTTCCCTTTGAATATTGATGATGCAAGTCTAAAGAAATATATACTAAAGAAATTGATTCAGTGGTCAGCCCTTTGTAACAAATACAGTTTCAGTTAAAGTTCTGAAGTGTCATATCAATCAAAATTCACAGTCTGCTTTTCAAGAAAACACTACTGAAAAATCTTAAATATTCTCATTTCTTTGTTATTAAATGATTGGAATATGGTTGCACATATCATTTCAATAAACACTGTATTCCAGGAACAACTTCCAGCCAGATTTGAAGCTAACAGACCAACATGTTTTCTCCAGTCATCTTCCAGCTTACACTTTTGGACAATCAGTAGCACCCAAAATCAATAACATTTGCACATCCAAGGGGCAGACAGCCACAGACAGTATGATGCTGCCTGAATGGACAAGCGTGGGATGGGCAACTGGGACACTGACAGCCAGGGGCCAGGCTTCTATCGCTGTAGTTAAATGATTAATAAATGATCTTTGGCAAGGCATTTTACTGCTCACTCACTCTCCTCACCTTACAAGGCACAAAATGTTTAGGTAAAAACAAGCCTTAATCTTGACTGAGTCTTCTAGCCACTAGCAAAATATTACTAAATAAATGCACACTGTAGGACATAGAATTTTTAGTTGCTTGCTTTAAGCAGATCACAGTAGTTACTTATGTTTTCAAGTCCCTTCTTAAGATTAGATTTCATAGAATCATAGAATCATAGAATCATAGATTTGGTTGGAAAAGACCTCCAAGATCATCAAGTCCAACCCCTGATCCAACTCCAATTACTATATCATGGCACTAAGGGCCACGTCCAATCTCTTTTTAAAAACCTCCAGGGATGGTGAATCCACCACCTCTCTGGGCAGGCCGTTCCAGTGCCTGATTACCCTTTCTGTAAAGAATTTCTTCCTAACATCTAACCTAAACCTCCCCTGGCAGAGCTTGAGCCCATGCCCCCTTGTCCTATTGTTGGTTGCCTGGGAGAAGAGACCAACCCCCACCTGGCTATAACCTCCCTTCAGGTAGTTGAAGAGAGTGATGAGGTCACCTCTAAGCCTTCTCTTCTCCAGACTAAACAATTTCATGAGTATTATAATGGAAATGCCTTCCTGAAATCAGGCATTCACTTGAAGTAATACGTACATATATTTTTTCAAACCATGTGCAATGGCACAGATTTTCTCCCTCTTCAGCAGTAGCTTTAAACCACAGTAGTGGAGTTTATTGTTCTTACATAATTTCTGCAGTAGGGTAAAAAGTAGTGATGCGCTTACTTTCTACTGTCTTCCATTTAAACATTATAAAGCACATTAAAAACATTTAGAAAAAAAATCAACTTCTGTTGAAACAGAAAACAAAAAACCTTCACACAAAATACCATACTGGAGGTCCATGGGGCTCTGCATGGGCATCCTCTTAGTTAACAAAGAAGAAAAAGTTTCCTTTTCCATGTACAGGAGTCAAACTCAGAGAAACTGTGGTCCTAATTCTGTCCTGATTATCAAAAAGGATTTACATTACCACGTTGCCTCAATTTTTATCAGGAAAAATTGGAACACTTTTCCATTTTCTACCATAAACTCACCATGGTTGAAAAGGCTTAATATTTATACCTGTATTGACTGTTTCCAACTGGTTGCTAAGCAACACTGCTCCCTCCCCCAGTATCATGTAAAGGAAAAGACAGAGGAAAGCAGAAAATGAGAAATGTTGGGGAAAAGAGATTCATCCAGTCTAAGCGAAATTCAATGGGTCATAGGTGCTATTTGTTAGAAAAGTAAAAGGGCACATAATTCCTGCAGGACGCACTAAGACATCAGTTTATGACATCATGCTAGCAATGCACCATGTTTCTAGTACGAAAGACAGAACAAATCATCTGGTATTCATCTTCTCTGGATCTTAACAGTGGCACCACTCAAGTCTCACTTTAAATTTGCTTGAGAAACTACATAGTAACTTTTCTAACACTAAACTTATAAAATCACTTTTTTTTCTTTTTGTAGATAGACGCTGCTTTGCCTTACAGCTTAAAAAGAAGTTTAGAGGGGTGTACAAGCACTCATCTCCAGAATATTTCATTTCTCCTAGTCCATTACAGTCTTAATCAAAGGTATTGAGTGTAATACTTCTGCACAAATGGGGAACTCTATGGAAGGGGTAATATGATTAAATGAATCTGAGGAATATAGCAGTGGATCAGGCACGAAGAATCACTGGTTGATATGTTATCTTCACTGTAATTTCAGCCCAAAGCTAGCCACACATCATCAGAGCACTTGTGGAGCAAATAGTAACACCAATAAAAATGCAAACATACCCAAATGCTCAGAGAAAAAGCCTTGGGTGACCTGGATAAATATCAAAAGGATTCATAATTTTCCACCTCTCAAGTCTCATCCCCTTTCAGTGGATGTTGCACCATGCTTCATTTACGATCATCTGTTCAAAACAGTTATCCAAAATGCATTCACAAACCAATAGATACAAGTTTTTCAAAAGCAGTGAATGTCAAGGCAGGTAGTTCAAACTCAACTCATTCCTTCAGCCCGTCCTTTTGCCCCACTTAACACTGATGGCATTTAATCATGGGACCGCCTGTAATTATTTCCAAGTGCACATCATGCAAGATACTGAAGATGTTTGACATTTCTTTTTTATTCACGATCAGCCTAATTTCATTATGTCCTTATGCAAGCATGCTGACAAGCCATCTTTGCATACATCTTTTGTACCATAGTTTGGGGACAAATTCATAAACTTCAACCAAGTCTGAAATTACATTACATTCCTAGAAATACCACAATGATTAGAGGCTGAATAAGAGACAGTAAAACACTACTGAATCTCTCTCTAACAGGAAGAAACAAATTTGGTCACCACGCATTACACTGGCAGCAGCTGAACGATCACCAAGCAGGTAGCTCTAGACTGGAAAATAATATGACATGACTTGCTCAAGAGACAGCCCAAAGAAGTACCTAAGAATCCTGGAAGAAAGCTAAAAGTACCATAAGGGACACAGAGATGGGAACTGAGCTCTACTGCATCATCAACTCTAGGGCATGAATCCACAGGAAAGCAGACCTCGTTATCTCAACTGCTCATGCAACAACCTACCATCCCACCTGCAAAATATCCCTGCTATGGACTGGATTACTGTGTTGAGGAAAAAAACTCTCCTTGTGGGCTTTTCAAAATTAGAGCAGAACACTAGAGGTAAACCTCATTGTATTTGACAACCTCCAAGACTAAAGAATCGTCACTAATCTGAAGGAAGAAATTATTATCATCATCATAAGCAATTTTCAAATAAATTTCTGGAAAAAAAAAAAAAATTGGAAATCTATTTTAAAAAAAGAAAATCTGAAATTATTAGAACATAGAAAGAAATGTCTTTTCCTGTGCTTAGTCCAGCAAATTACTGGGTTTGTATCTTATTATTCACTTCATATTAGTTTTATTTTTCACAGATTCTTTTGGATAAAGTTGGCTAAAAATCATTCAGTGGTCACTAGAGAGTTAACTAATATTTCCCGAGTTGGCAAACGTTCAGTCAAAAACCTGGCCAAGTGCCTGTTGTTTACTGAAGCTAGGGAAGAAGCATCTGCAACATTACGAAAAGCATATTGTAAAAGGCAACACATGCAAATTAAACCTCTTGAGCTATGAGTAAATTGCTAGGAAAATTTATAACTCATTTAATAAAACTTGAAATAAATACATCGCCTTGGCTCTCAGGGAAAACAAAATATTTCCCATGATTCCATGTTCAAAAAATGATAATGAAACCAGATTTCTAACAACTTGAATATAAAATCAAATAGCAATATAAAACAAATCTCCTTTCCTCCCCAACCCTTCTGTTCATGTCTTTAAAAAACTTTCTAATTTTTGTACCAAAGAATTCTCAGTGATTCATGTGTCTTAGATTCACCTTTTGTATTCACTCACTTAATATTCTTTTTTTTTTTCAACTGTATATGTGTCATTAGTAATGTTAGCATTTCTTGAATTTGACTACTTTATTATGAAGTAAAATGCCACCTTGTAGTTTCCCAAGAAATACGGGAGTTGTTTATAAAAATGACAAGGTCCTTGGAAAAGTGCTTTTTATTTTTTTTTTATTTTTTTTTATTTTTTTTTTTTGCATTTCTGCAAATGGTCCTAAGCAAACAAGTTAAGAAACAGAAAACAGTAAGATTTTCCCAGAGCCACACATCTTTTAGCCTGGAATACACATAATTTCAGTCCCCAATGTCGTAGCCTAGCCCAACTCAGATGGGATGCACATGTGCTATTAAAAGCAGAAGATACTTTTATCTTGTCTTGCAGATAAACCTATTATATAACCCCACAACATGAGTTTCGCAAACTCTTCAATTTTCAGCTAGAATAGGGACTGAAACCAGAGAAAGCTCCAAGAAAGACTATGCCACAAAGAGACAAACTGCTACAACCCATTCCCATTACAGCAGAGGCAGGGAATCTATGCCCCATGTTGAAGCTGTGCACAACATTCATTTCAAATAAATGGCAAAGACAAGTTTTTCAAGTTATTTCTAGATAACACTAGAGCATGGTATAAATATGTGGCCAGAGACATTTTTAAGATCTATTCCAAATATAAAAGATTAATCTTCACTCCTTTACTTAGCAGCATTCTTCAAAAAATTTACTGGAATCTGCTGGTTTCTCCCCAGTATCTTTACTTCTCATGCCTAAAGGAGTAAGTAAATATCTCTCGAGTCTTCTGAAAATCGTAGACTATAACCATTACCAGCTATCATCTAGATGGTGCCTCCCTTCATGGCACCAGTCTCCACAGGACCCACATTTAATAATTACTGCACACTGGCGGGTAACATGACAGCTCTCCTGATGCATGACCAAGATATAAAAGGGTTTGCCAGTAGAGCTGCCTGAATATCATCCCTAGAATCACCTTCTTTCTGGAAACACAGCTCGTATCAGTAAGAGATCTTTTGTGGATACAACTTTTATCAGTCCCTGCTCAGAATAAGCTATATGCCGAGCAAGACTTCTTTTCTACTGTATGACTGTATTCACATTAAACAATTTGACTACATAGATATGCGACTTGTAAGCATTTAGAAAACAAACTGAACTCTCACACAGCTAATCATCATACATAGCAAAAAGAGTCCCTTTGCCTCATATAGCTGTTGAAAGGCGTAGAAGATAGATACTGTATATAGTTGCCTGTAAACAAACAAGACTATAGTCATCAGTATAGACAATGTAGTAGTAATGGAGTGCAAGTGATGTTTAATTGGCCTCAAATATTGCTGTTTAACAGGCACACACACAGACTACTGGAATATGCTGGTTTTAAAAGTTCAATAGGCAATTACTTTGTACAAGTAGAAAAATCCAGTGGTCATTGTAGAGCACTCAAACTCATAGAGCTTGGCTTCTTTTTTCCTAAAAAGAATTCATAATGACTAGGGGGAAAAAAAAAAAAAAGAAGCAGCTTTCTTTGGTGTTTTCTAACCCATTCTGTATAGAAATTTTGCTGACATGAAAACCTAATAGCCATTTCTCTTTCCCCAAATATGTGTTTTATTTACTTACAATATAATGGATGTGTTTTACTTTCCAAGAACACATAATGCTCTTTCAAGGAAATTATGAGTCAGATTCTTTTTGCTATTGCTCTCAGCTTGTCATTTAAGACCTGGAGTTTGATAGGAATTTAGTCATTTAAAAAGAAATTTGAAAAACAGTAAAACATTGGCAAAATAACATAAATACTGAAGTGAGATTAACTGTGCAGCCAACTTTCAGTACTTAGGTTTACAATTGAAAAAATATTTATAAATATATCTATAGGTATATCTACACCATTCTATACAATGCAAAAAAACCCCCTAAGATCTACAGGTAAACAGGTGCTTTTTCTAACTTCTTATTGTACTTACAAAAATAAAAGCATAAAATTATTGTTTTAGACATAATGTTCAATGCCCTTTTTACAATTCTCTCATATTTTGCCATCAATCACGATCATCCAGATACTGTGACTGCTGTCTGCTGACTGACAACAGAACGAGAAATTTAGAGGTGTGAATGAAATGACAGAGCTGTCTTCTCTGCCTCAAAAATTACTCTTCTGAAAGAAGGAGAGATAAAACTTTTGAAGAAAAAAATGCAGACAGCACTGATGTCCCTGTCAGTATGCAAGGTAGGGGTTACTAAAAGCTTAAGAGAAAAGAAAAAGTTGTCCAAAACTTTGTCTTCTTCTTTTAACAAAACCTCATAATATTTTTATAAAGTTTTTTTTTTTTCTTTCCTATTGAAACAACAATAATAACTGAGGGTGCACTGGAAAATCTGTGACTTGATCCTGAAAAAAATTACAGCACACATTGGCATTACGAATGTTGACCACCTCACCAAATTAGGAATTGTGTACATTAACTAGTTCATCAAATCTCCTCATCAACATTGCAATTGAAGCACAGAAAGCAAAAACTTAGTTCAGTGCCACATTCTACATTCAAAATATATTTTATGTGATTAAAAAAACCCTCATGATTCCCCATTTCTTTTTTCAAAAAAAGAACAAAACGCAAAAGCCAAATAAATATATAAATAAAATGAAAATGAATTAACCTTTAACTGCTCCATACTCTTGTCCTACAATAACAGTGTCATGGCTAAATCCTGAATAAGATTCATACATACGATTATTTTAAAAAAAATACAGAAATAATAGCTAACAGCCATTATCTTCCAAAATTTGCCTTTCTGCATAATCGTAATTACGTAAAATATCAAATCAAACTAACACAAAGGATCTTTAAATCCAAAAAGGTGCAATATACAATGAGCACCTGTTTTGTGAAACCCTTCTCCACTACACTTTCAAAATTTTAGCTCATGAGTCAATTCAAGAATATTTGCAAACTGGCTTTAACATTGCTCTTGGTCTACCAGCAAGGCAGGTTAGATTTACCTTGATGTCCTAGCTAAACTCCAGTTTTGTGGGCTATTGCTGAAATGCAGCTGCCACTTCTCGGTGGCCACTTCTCACTTTAAGTAGGAAGTGATTATCAAACTTTGGATTTGGCTAAGAATCAGAATTGACATGGCTGCTTTTTCACAGAATCAGCACCAGCATTGACAATTACTACTACTTGTTCACAAAGTACTAGAGGGGACATATATCTAGTCAGAACTTCAGTATAAAATGGTATCGATATGACTGCAATGCTCACTACCTGCATGCTAGATTGCTGTCCCAGTAGCAAACAGAAGATCAGCATCTATTACATCTCAGTACCACTTCCTGAAGCACCCCACTTTTTCCATAGTTCCAATATCCAAATAATAAGTTCACAAAAATGTCTTAAGGTTACAGAGTTTTCTTTTATTTTCAAATAAATTACTACCATATGTAAGATAGATAATGTTGTCTAATGTTACTCCAAACACAGGAGACTGGATTGTAATTGTAGCCTGCTATATTAAGACAAGTCACCTCTTAGTACCAAATTTTCCTCATTTTTAAATGGGCATGGACTTCCTTGCCAAATGCACTGATATTTGCTGACAACACAAATGTGCTGTACAACAAGCATGTATTCCTTTTTGCTGGGGTTGGCAATTGCACTCGTTGCTGTTTACTCTGGCATTTTAATGCCACACAAGGAATATGGACTTTGGACACTGCCCACTTGTCAAACATATCCTGCATATAATCTCTTTAATTGCAGGAAAGGCATTGAGAACCAGCTGTAAAAATGCGTCTGATATCAAGTTATAAAAGTTGACCATAGTAAATCGAAGGCAAGTTCCATTTTAAGTAGTTTTCATAGGGTCTGGGATAGACATAAATACCAGACTAGGAAACTGTTTCACAGCATGTAAGATGCTCTTTTTGTTAGAATCACAAACTTCTACTACATTGCTGATTCATGTAATGCTTGGATTAGAAATAAACAGCATGAAATTCCATTTCCAGTGAGGAAAGGGAAGTTCTTGATGAGACTGGTGAAAGAGTGATAAAAGCTTCACTCAAAGCCTCCATTTTGGTATCAGATTGTGGGAAACTTCCATTTAAACAGCCCAACAAAGCCCATTAGCCATCAATCTACCAGCACTAAATAAACTCTTAACACCTCTAAGAGACTGCAACGTAATCATCTAACCAATGCTGTTAGAATCAAACTGACACAGACACGATGAAGATCAGAGGATATTTGTAGATAGGAGAAATTTCCTCTCAAGTAGCTCAAAGCAGCTCTACAACGAAAATGTACCTTTTCCCACTTCTACCCTCACCTTCACACATAGCTGCCACTAGTATACACAGGAAGAAAAAACCCTACCTCACTAAAGACAAAAAAAAGCCAAAAATAAAGAGAGAGGGGAAGTAACAGAACATGTTTTTGTCGGGCTTTCAACAACTAGGATGTGTCCATGTGTCACCATCAGGTTTCCACAACTAGGACATCCTTCTAGATTCTTAAAAATTACTGAGATATTGCAGCAGAACATCAACAGAGTACAGTTAAAATTAAGAACTCCTTCCAGCATGAACTTAGAACTGTTTTCTACTCCCTGATGGGGACAAAGAAACATATTTGAATAAAAATTAAACCTAATATTCCTAAGGGAAGAAATAACTTTCAAAATCGAAAATTCTGATTTTCTATCAGAAGTTTCTGGTGGTTGATTTTGAGAGAGACATGAAAACAAGAATTGTTTGGGTTTTTTTAGGCGGGGAAATATGGAGTAGTAAATTTAATTTTTTTTGAGAGATGAGTGATTTTTCAGTCTTTACTGTCCAAGATGTTCCCAGTTCATGATGAACAATGTTTATTTTGGACATGGTAAAAACTGATAACTGTAAAACTGCAAGTACTTTGACAAAAGCACAGGATAAAATAATTAATTTTAAAGCAGTAATTCTAAAAATTAGAATTAGGGCCCACACAAACATGGAATTAGCTTTGGGATCTTGACAGCTACCTCAGTTGCAGCTCAGTTGTCTTATCGTTCCTCTTGTCCAAGCTTTTTCCTCTGGCTGGGATGAATAACAAAGTCTACCCCACCTTCCCCCATTCACTGTTTAACATCTTAGAAGAAACACATTGTTATGGAGTTAATATTGACATTCTGGAGCGTGTGCTTCAGTTGTTAAGACAGATCCCAAATATCCTGTGCTGTTAGCCCTTTTATGGTGCTTGGGGACAGAACCAAATCCATTGACTGTCATGTATCTACCAGGGCTATCCTAAGTGACATTATCTTCTGAACTTAGATAGGGGAGATTTCATTTGGAAGAAAAATTGTTCCCCTTAAAAAGACAAAAAGATATATAGGTGCCAACTGGATTTCCAGCTTTAATGCAAATATCATACAAGTCAAAATATCAGATTAGATATAACTACTATTTTTGCTGGGTTATGTTCAAAACTAGTCAAGAGTTCTTTTACATCTTCATTCTCGAAGAAAACTAAATAATTATTACACTGTTTATTGCATGGTACTCGGACAATACACTAAAAATGGTTCTCTAATTTATGTAGACTTTGAAGAGACTGATCTCACTTAAACCAAGAATCTATTCTCTGGTTTCAGTCTGTGTTAATTGCAAATGTGTTAATGGCTGTTCACCAAGAAACAGACTAGCATGGCCTGCTCCATCCATAGCCAACTGAAACATCTTTAATAAGCTGAGCTTAGTAGCACCACTTGTGAGAAAAAAAAAAAAAAAAAAAAAAAAATCACTTTCCCTCCATCCCTTTTTTGAGGAATATAAAACAAGGTTTTATCTATCATAGGGTACATCTTTAGTGTCTTCTACCCTAACTGGGAACAAAACTTAAATTTACTTTCCTAACATAGCATTATTCAGATGTGATTATATAACACTGGGTTTTACTACTACTTCACTCTATATTGTTCTCTCTCCTTGAGGAAGCTTTTAGAGCATATTCTTTCCTATATACACTTTGTATGATAATACTCAATTAAAAAGAATGCCTGTTTGCTTTTGTATTTTAAGATGCCTTTTGCTGTTAGATATACTGGCAAGTTGATGCAGAAAACCAGACTGCTTTCTCCTAATCATTATTATAAATATTTAATAAATGAACCAGATACCATATTCTATGCATTTTTATCCATCAAATCCATCTTTATTAGTACCTCACACATCTTTAGAGAACTAATTTTCAAAGTTCAGAGGTTAACTTGTCTTGTTTTGGTACTGAACATGAACCAACTTCTTATTGCTTTTGGCAAAGTGGAGTCTTCAGCTGCTGGAAGTAAATGGAATCTATCAGGAATTAAATATCGTAATTCAGAGATGGGGTCAGAATATCAAAATGTCCATATTATACTGTGCAATACAGCTTGGATATCAGCTCTGATACATTATAGTAGGTAAGAGTAAGCACTGTAGTCTGAGAAAGGCTTTCTGAACATAGCAATTGTCACATCAAAAATTGAAACATATATGAAAAAGTACTAGCAATCACAGATTTGCTTGTTTGTTTTTCATACAGCAACAGCTTCTGGCAATTATGCTTATTTTAGCCATATACACAAAATATAATCATATATGTATATAAAATTAAATAATTTTAAATTTTAACTGAAAATTATTATTTATACATACAATTAAAGTGCACATTTCTCCAAGTACGTCATGATATGTCTCTAAATCAGTTTGTTCTGAGATAGACTGACTAGACTAGAGAGGTTGAATTGCCAAATTGTATTGTAGCCTTACAAGTTTGTGGTGTCAAAGGTTGGCCCTTCTACAGACTAAAGACAGACAGGTAATTCTCACAATAGTAATTAAAACCAGATGTTTTTCCATTCTTCCTCAAAAACAGCAGTTAGCATCATTACAATCACTTGGTAAGAGCACACACCTTTGCACTAATGAGACAGAAAAGACAGTGTTCACATTGTCTTTTTACAGAGGGGAAAATATTTCCCCCCTTGTCAGTACATGCATCACCACTGATAGCAGTGACTGCATTACTTAACACAACGATCCGTCCAGTCACTACTGTTTTTACAGAATCATTAAGGTTGGAAAAGACCTCTAAGATCATCCAGTCAGCTCACCATCACCATGCCCACTAAACCATAGCCCTGAGTGCTACATCTACACATTTCTTGAACACCTCCAGGGATGGTGACTCCATCACTTCCTCAGGCAGTCTGTTCCAATGTCTGACCACTCTTTTGAAGAAGAAATTTTTCCTAATATCCAACCTGAACCTCCCCTGGCACAACTTGAGGCCATTTCTTCTCGTCCTATTGCTGGTTACCTAGGAGAAGAAACCAACTCCCACCTCGCTACAACCTGCTTTCACCTCTAGTTGTAGAGAGAAATAAGGTCTCCCCTCAGCCTCCTCTCCTCCAGACTAAAAAATCCCAGTTCCTTCAGCTGCTCTTCATAAGACCTGTGTTCCAGACCCTTCACCATCTTCGTTGTCCTTCTTTGGACATGTTCCAGGGCCTCCATGTCTTTCTTGTAGTGAGGGGCCCAAAACTGAACACAGTATTCGAGATGTGGCCTCACCAGTGCCAAGCACAGGGTAATGATCACCACCCTAGTCCTGCTGGCCACACTATTTCTGATGCAGACCAGAATGCCATTGGCCTTCTTGGCCACCTGGGCATACTGCTGACTCATGTTCAACCAGCTGTCGACCAGCACCTCAGTTTTCAGAGACATTCAGAACTTGTGAATCCTAGAGTCTACAGAGGAGTTCCAAGTAGTTGGCACTTTTAAATATCAGTTCTTACAGCCTTCCGGATGAGCTCTGAAAAGGCCAAAATAAACCCACAGAACACTGGCAGCCACCAAAGCATTGTTTATACTGTATGTTAAACCTC
>NW_010307139.1:27804-33209 GCF_000700745.2 Antrostomus carolinensis
TTCAGTGCAAGACCTTGACTTCCTTACACTCACAGGATTCATTCAGCCTTTTCAGCCAATGTTTCTGTTGACATACTGTCCTGGTTTTTGCTAGGATAGGATTAATTTTCTTCTTAGTAGTTAGGAAGCACTGTGTTTTGGTTTCAGTGAAGATTGTTATGAGAACAATATTGATAACTACAAGGACACCGTGACTGGGCAGTTTCCAAGAAGAGAGGACTGGAAGGGGGGAGTGGAGAGAAAAAAATGCAGTAGTTAGTAAAACCCAGAATTGACAGTTGGATATGCCAATAAGATATTCCATATCATACTACATCACGTTTAGTATATTAACTGGGGCTGACCGGAAAGTGGAGGAATTCTCTCAGGAATCGCTTGGGCTCACTTTTCCAGGATTGCGATTTTGGTTTTGGGGTTCCTTTTTGCTCCTCCGGGATTGTTATCAGTGGGTGGTGAGCAATTGTACTGTGCATCACTCATAGAGATATATAGTTGTTATCATTATTACTATTATTATTATTTTATTTTTACTCTAATTATTAAATTGTTCTTATATCAACCTACAAGTTTCCTCACCTTTACCTCTCCAATTCTCTCCCTCATTCCCTGGGTCGGGGGGAGGGGCTGCAAGTGGCTGTGTCTTGTTTGGCTGCCAGCTAAGTTAAACTATCACACTTAAACTTAATAGAATTCAGATTAGTTTTGAAGGCTTTGACAATACTAAACCATCTAGCATCGCACTTTAGTTTCTGAGCACACTTCTCAAAGCTATAATAAACTATTTCTCTCCAGAATGAAGTTTTCCACAACAAGCAAAAGAACTCTTTGGCTCATCCCTGTATATCTGTTGTGATAAAACTTTCCAAAGTTAGAGACATCTTCTGTCTGTAAGTAATAACTCTTGATGTCCTCCAGCTAAATGTTTACATTAAGGAACAACATTCTTTTTTCAAGTTTTCCATTGATGAGACACAAAAAAGAATCAGAAAAAAATAGAAGTCAAAGCAAAAAATATCTTAATCTGCGAATTCAGAACAAGAATAATCAGACTTTGCAAGATTTTTATGCAGGAAACAGTTTCAAAATATGCCTCCTATTCTGGAATGACATTGCATAGGAATTCTTGGAACAATTTCTCTCTTGTTCACTTTACACAACTTTGAAATAATTTTCCCTTGTCCTACGTGTAAATTTATAAGCCACCCAAGCTCTGTATGTGGGTCACTCTTTCACCCTTCCCTGTTGCCCCTTCCCCCTGACCTTAACAGACAGCTCCCTCCTGGATATCGCAAAAGACAAAGATGTGACTGGTAAGTGGGAGAGGTCAAACATAAGCACAGCTATTTATTACATGTACTGCAACCAGATGGAAGTAACTCATCCATCAAGGAAAGCATCATCCTCATCACATCAGTTTCTTATAAAAAGCCTCCTGCTCCTTCTCAAATCCACACAGTTCAGCTTCCTCTCTTTGCACACTTTTAGAAAATGAACCCTCTCTAACCCCATCGTCGTTTTCTCCTTAAATCATTGCTACCTATCACTCCATGGTTATTTTTAAACTTTACTTTTATCAATACTCATCCTGTAGCTCTAGGAGATATTAAAAGTGTACCAGGGCAAGGAAGGGCGTTTCTGACACTTGCTCCCTCATTCATCAGCCCCTCATAGGCCCGTTGGTGACAATGAAAAGATTTCACAATACCGTGCGGCAGAAACTCATTCTCCCACTCATCCATCATGCTCAACCTAGCAGCAGTTCTACTGACCTAATCTGTAATGCCTCAATGCTCACTGGAGATTTCTTAAAGGCACCCTTCATTGTTGTTAGTTACAAAGAATAAGCCTGTGCTATTAGATAAGGAGACTAAATGGTGCAAGAATTAATGCAACACTGTTTCGTCACCAAGTCCCGGGTTCAAAGACTGCAATTAGAGTCAGTGTGGGGATTGTCTTTTTATCTGAATTTTGTTGAAGATCATACCAACAGGAGATTAAAGAAGTTTTAAAATCCGGGTGTAGATAGGCATTAAAGGACCAAGTGTGAGTCACAATCACCAGTTCACCACTTTTTGACAGTTACACGCTAATAGGTGCCAGATATTTCACAATAAACAAAAAAACATAGGAGGGTCTGTTCTTCAGAAAATAACAGTCACAAGTACAGAAGCCACAGCTGAATACTTCCATGGAACATACTTTTTTTTCTAAAGGGAATAACCAGCACCTGTGTGAGCAGTTGATATAAAAATATAGGACACAAAAATGTCATAGAGATTTTGCAAGAAGGGATGCAAGAGAGATAGCTAGATAGATTATTTTATCACATGGACATAGCCATAAGAGTGACAACACAAATAGTAACTAATGAACATAAATAAATAAATAGCAATCAATAATGAGTGCAACTCAGTAAGAGTTCAAAATTTATTGTGTCATTTCACGTAACTGAGTTAACTTATTTTTTGATG
Source organism: Antrostomus carolinensis (assembly GCF_000700745.2). Taxonomy (NCBI): domain Eukaryota; kingdom Metazoa; phylum Chordata; class Aves; order Caprimulgiformes; family Caprimulgidae; genus Antrostomus; species Antrostomus carolinensis. The sequence goes on from NW_010307139.1 coordinate 30,276, forward strand.
GCGCAATGGATCAGTTATTCACAAATAATAAAACTAACAGTGCAAGGTCTTTTGCACACTAGAATGCTATTCATCTAAGATATTGTCAGTATGAGGTTTACAAATAACTATACAAAACTTCTAATTTATTATTTAACTACAGATACAAACACATAGACAAATGCTAATTTGTTACTCTGTCAGCTTCTTTCAGTTCTTTACCTGCTGTGAAGACTGTCTAGGTGCCTCAAAGGCAAAAACCTCTTTACAGGCATCAGCCTGTGGTTTGCATTACAATCCAAGTCCAAGGCCACAATCATTCTAAGAGGCCAAACCCAGATTGTAAGAACAAGCCCCTGACCTACATAAATAGTACAACATACAATATAGTCAAAAACCAGAAGTTTTATGTGTTTTACACACAGGGAACTGGGGCATTCTGTCATGTCAGAGATCACATGAAAGCCTGACACAGTGGTAGATGTTGACCCCAGGATAAATTTTAGGCCATTTTTCTTATGCAAGAGTCCATCTTTCTATCTTCATCTTTACTTACTAGGTAGAAAATATCAGGCCTCAATAAACGGATTGGTTAGTCACAATCCTCAAATATAAAGTACTAAATAAAAACTTCATACTTTATGCCTGTAAAATGCTTACAATGTGCTTTATGCAGTACATAGAGGACAGACATTGCATTTCTCTGCTTGTACTCTAAATGCTAGTGAGAATACAGAAGAGTAGAATATACACTAGAATTTATTTTTTAATAGAATACACTGTTCTGAGCGAAGTAAGCTTCTTTGGTTACTAGAAGAACAAGAAATCACGCCAAGACCTGTATATTTAGTAGACTGAAAGGCTAAGCTGCTTAGGTTACCATACAATATTTATCTGCCCTGTTTAAAACTGGTTTGTACTCAACAGTGAGTGGCAATTCAACTCAAGACTGTAAAGTCATGGCAAAAAACCAAGCCAGCAAAGAAGCAAAAAGGGGGTAAACTACAAAAGCCCAGTGAGTATAGTTTCATCTCCAATACTTTTAGAGTTCAAGCACTATTGAGATCACTTTTTCCCCACATCTCATAAATGGAATCAGACCTTGCACAGCACCGAGAATCTGCAACATGCAAGATGACTTATCAGAAAATACTCTATATATTACTGGTCTAAAATGCTCAACAGGAAAGAAAATCCTCAAAACAATATAATTAATTATAGTACTAAAGACATGTGTTGCACTACACAATTAGCTTTTGGAAGTTTATTGGAAATGCCAAGACACCTGTTTCTTCAACAAAACCTCTGACAGCATTCACAGCAATGACACCTGCCATGCTGTTCACATTTTCTTTCAGACAACAAACTCTGTTCTAATGTCCAGTCATCATGTTTCTCCAGGACTTCTGGTAGCTTTTCCATGGCCAAGACACAGGCTTGTATAGAGGCAGAGAGACTGACTTCAAATCCCCAGAGCTGGGTAGCCACTTCGTTTACAGTTGGTGCCTCCTCATCCTCTTTTAATTCTATGGCTGCCAATGAGTTGGCATATGGTGCTGGTGCACACTGTAAGACATTTTGCCACATGGGTAGTGTGCATGGGATTTCATCTGGGTCTTCAGTTAACTTCATGTCCCTCTGGTCTTGGTAAATCAGCTCCCATACAGCTAGTTCCCCCAGATACTGAATACCTCTCTCCATGCTGACCCATTTGCCTGGATTGCATGTATTATCATCCTTGAGGGGATACCTTTCCTTCACACCTGCCAAGAGCCACCTCCAAAGACTCCGGGTTGGTTCCCCTCTTGCAATTGCTTTATCAACGCCCACTTCCTTAGAGAGGGATCCCAGCTGCTTGGCTTCTCTATCCTCTAACTCCATGCTACCGGCCCAAATATCCCAGCATCTGAGTAGCCACATAATGAGGTGTTTGCCTTGGTAATGGGTGAAATCTTTTCATATATCCTGCAGCTCACTCAGGATTAGAGATCGGGTGGTTATCGTACTGTCTCCATTTCCATCTTCCCCTTCTCCCATCCTCCTCCTTAGGAAGAACATAGCTTGATCTTCTTCATCCCTCTGTAAACGTACTGACTTTTGTGTCCACTTCTTCTTCTGTAGAGGGGCAACTGATACTGGCATGGGTTGGTTCCCTAGTTCATCTGCAGTGCTTCTTGATGGGGTTGGAGGAGCTGCAATGTCTGTCACAGGGCTTGGAGTAGCCACATAGTCTGCTGTAGGGGTTGGAGGGGCTGCAATGTCTGTCACCGAGGTTGAAGCAACTGGATTAGCCACAGGATCAGTCACAGAGGTTGAGATAATTGTAGCAGGTGCCTGGGTAACTCCAGCAGTGGATGGGGTGATCCTCCTAAGTAGTCTGACATGCATTAAAACCTGACATACATTCGGGAGAACTAGCAGCACAATTATGCTAGTTTGACTATCCCAAGAATATTCAAAATTCTCAAAAACTTTTGTAACTGGGAGCAGGATATTGAATGAAGACGTTCCCCCTCCCAGAGGGAAAAAAACACTGGTGTAATTGGTAACAACATGCATCAGATAGCTCCCGCAATGCAGAAATGGAGCCAGTTCTGCTGCTTTGCTCTGTGTCCCGCTTGCCACTGCTGAATAGAGGTACAAAATTGGTCTCACTACCCATCTCTTTATTGTACTAACAACCATCGCTGTACCACACAGTAAAACAGAACCGCTAACCCCAAACCACCACCTAGGGACAACGAAAAATATAAACAGCATGTAAGGTGCCACCTCAAAGAACAACTCAGCAATCCAATACAACAACATTCCAATCACTGACAACCAAGTCATCATAACAAATGCTTATTGCAGATTCTTTCTAACACATTTTTGTCAAAACTGTCGTTATCTCAACCTTTTGTGCCCCACGCTGGGTGCCAAAACCACTGTGATAGTTTAACTTAGCTGGCAGCC